>NW_027601520.1:0-126035 GCF_053455715.1 Rhinoraja longicauda | reverse complement strand
AGTGATCACCAGTATGGATTTTGAGCTAAAACGTCTACCTCACTAGTGCAATGGAACTAGTAGAGCATATTTCAACTGCAATTGATACTAAATATACAGTGGGAGTATTTATAGATACCATAGATCATGGTTTACTGATGAATAGGCTAGAAAGATATGGTAATAGAGGAGTAACATACTCCTGGTTAAGAAGTGACCTTGAAAACAGATATTAGTATTCAAGTAAACTTATGAAGGTTACCGTTAGGGTTCCGCAAGGCTCGGTGCTGGGCCCAAAGCTCCTAATACTCTATATAAATGATATTTGTAAGGTGTCAAAATTGTTACATTTAGTTATATTTGCGGATGACATAAATTTATTTTGTTCAGGGAAAAACGTGAAGCAACTTTTGGACACAGTTGGAGGGGAATTGGAAACCCTAAAAATGTGGTTTGATACTAATAAATTGTCATTAAATCTAAGTAAAACAAGATTTATTGTGTTTGGAAATCGAAAAGTGAATTTGGAGGTAATACTCATGATTAATGATGTAGAAATTGAAAGAGTATATGAAAATAGGTCCTTGGGAGTGATAATAGATCATAAACTCTGCTGGAAACCTCACATAAAACTTATCAAATCAAAACTGTCTAAATCCATTGCAATACTGCACAAAACTAAGGCCACCTTGAATCAAAATTCTTGAAGTTATCTAATTTATTTCTGTTATATCTAAGGTTTCACATGATGGGTAGATTTTGCAAAAACCTGAATAATAATCTTGTTCCGAAAAATCTCTCCAGTATTGTACAAATAAACATAATATGACATATATGTTGAAGTTTATGAAGTGACATTTTTATATGTTATGCTGACAATGTTTGTTTAGGGTCAGAGGTCTAATATGACTGGTCACGTGTGTGCCCTCACACGGAAGCATTTTTTTCATAACTCAGTTTCATCTTACAAACTCTGTGAGTTTTAAAAAGCTAGAATGTTCATCTCTTTAGCAGACAAGCATTATAGTTCTTCGGGTAGAAATAGCAATGAATAAGATTAATGTCTTACAAGAATTTTTTAATGCATTACTTTATGTGATGACGTCTGGTCACGTGTGTGACATTTTGGGTGGTCATGTGTGTGACATGACGCGCATGGAGGAAATGTGTACAGATATGGCAGCATGTGGGTATAGTGGATACCAGGCATAACTATCTTTGATTATTGCTGTTTATGATTTTAACTGATATTGCAAAGAGTGAGTCTCTGAACCTGGAAATAAAGACAAAAGAATAAAGGTGTTGTTATGGTCTCAAAGTTTATTCATAACAAGAAAGAAAATGTATGACTTTCATAGCGAGTTTGACATGAAGTTTACAATGTTTGCTTTGGATAAGCTGCTTAAAACACTCAGCATTGAGTTCATGAAAATGTATTTAACTTGTTTTAGTTCCCATGCTGTCTTTATACATTCACCATTTTCTCTTATATGTACCTCAGCGTACATAAAGTATGTTGTTGCTCGTTTTATATGCAAACACATGTACACATGTATTTTTAAACAAACATTGTAAATGATGCATTTGTGAAATACATGTAGAGTGGGCAGGTTAATTAAGCAGGTTAACTGCTTTTATAATAATTAATAATGTCTCCAAATCCAGTGTTTACATATTGTATGAGATGAACAATAACATAAATACAAGTACATGCATTAAACTTCTGCAAAAAATATTTCTCAAACCACTTTCTTGGTGAAACACAAAACTTTACTTTGACAGCAAAGTTTCATGTACAAATCTCAAGGACATGAACTCCACTATTCTTTAAGCAAAATGCAAGACTGTAACTTTATATTACATGCATACCACTAAGGTATTAATGCATTAGTTTGCATGGATATTTCTTAAATTCCATCAAATTTGAACTGCCGTCTGGATCCTGCCACCTGAGGCCCTGATATCTTCTTCATAATTTGATCTTGTGTGTAAAACAAGATGTCTGGTTCTTCATGATGGGTAGGAAAAAAACTGCAGATGCTGGTTTAAATCGAAGGTAGACACCTTCTGCCTGACCTGCTGAGTTACTCCAGCATTTTGTGTCTAGCTGGTTCTTTAGATGGGGGCCACTTCCAGAAACACCCAAACGTGCATTAGTTTTACTTCAGTTTCATTTCACTGGAGAAGTTTTAAGGGTAGTTGGAAAAGATTTTGGTCATACCTAACCACCAACCAATCCCAGAACTACCCAGTCAATACTCTGTTTGGGGGCACAGTACTGGTTAGATAAGTCGGGGTCAGCTCCACCACTTGCATGCCAGAACTTCAAAATGCCGAATGGAGACACCTGGATAACATGATACCTGCCTGGCACAGGAATTACACTTTCCCATGGTTGTCTTTTTTGAATGGCACTTTTTAATCTCATCTTCTGAAATATGTATAACCATGACATTGGGCATCAGTGTGGTGGCCAGATTTGCAAAGTCCTTTGAGCTCTGGACAACTGGGGCGTTAGCTTTCTTGCTCATGACATTATACCAAACAAGTGACGTGGCAGCACCCACCTATGCCATCAACTACCCCCTTCCCATGAGAAGTTGCAAAGTATTACCATTCATATGTTGCGAGGTGTTCTTTTGCCACAATCAAGAGACGTTTTGCCATGAACTTGTTCTTGAATTCAGAAGATGGCCCATCTGTAAAAAATATGATGGAACCATCAGCTGAAGCTTTGGTAGCAAGATATCGCATGAATGTGTACACAGAACCCTTTCCTTTGTCATTTGTGTTTGACACAATCAAATGAGACTCACACTTACCATTCTGGAAGATGACAGCGGTGAACAAACTGACTGAATCACGTGACCACAAAGCACTCTGCACTTCATGCTGATACAGGAGTAAGACATGGAAAAGTTCATTTGAATGACTGTTTTCTTTCTTTTTTTCCTCAAATGACATGGCTTTGATTCGTTTTACAACATGTTCTTGAAATTCTGGCATCCTCAATAACACCAACTCTAGTAGTTCACCACAGCAGCCAACTTTCATGATCTTTTTCAGCCTCCCATGTTCTTGTATTTCCCATGTCATCCTACTCACATCCTTTGCTTTATCTGATTAATTGAATCCCTCTTTCATGCACATTACCCGACACTCACCACATTCACCTCTCCAACATTTGTCATGCATATTCTCAGAATTACACAACAGGCTTTTCCACAAATCATTGTTGTAGATGATGTCAAGCCCTGCCAATTGGAGCATAACATTCTCATGCTGCAAACATTTGCATTGATCATCGGGTGTGTCCTTAAGCAAAAGAACATTTGACGGGCGCAGCTTTGCAAATACTGAGAAGCTTATTGGATGTTCTGGATGGCGTTCCTGAAAGAGTGCATGTGCTTTCTAAGATATGTCAATATCAAATATCCTTCATTTTCACAGTCCTGATCGCACGGCATCCAGCATTTTGAACTGCAACAGTGGTACGTGGTCGAGGCCATTCCTGAACTTTATGGTAACCACATCGATGCAAATGCACATTCTGTCCGGAGAGAGCTATATTGAGGTTAATAGATATCATCCATTTACAACTCTTGAACATGAAACACCGGGACTGTCCGAAAAAAATACATTCAGCAGTTTCTAAAAAGACGTCAATCCAGAATTTAGAAATGTGGCTTAGGCCCTCGGGATGGTTGGAAATGCGTACCTATTAAATGCAGATCTTTGACAATGGAACATGCCTGTGTATTATCTGCAATGTTCTGTAATCTCTCGCGTTAAGAAGCTGCAATCCCAGCCCTTCATCTAGCAATCGCATGAAGAAAGAAGTAGGAGCAATATCCAGGCTGTTCCCGGTTCGAGCAGGCAAGGTTCCGAAGTGAACTTTACCGCAACCTTACTGACGCCTTTTCACAAACGAAAGAGATCATAGAAACATAGAAAATAGGTGCAGGAGGAGGCCATTCGGTCCTTCGGGCCAGCACCACTATTCATTGTGATCATGGCTGATCATCCACAATCTAACCCGTGCCTACCTTCTCCCCATATCCCTTGATTCCGCTAGCCCCTAGAGCTATATCTAACTCTCTTTTGAATTCATCCAGTAAATTGGCCTCCACTGCATTCTGTGGCAGAGAATTCCACAAATTCACAACTCTGGGTGAAAAAAGTTTCTTCTCACTTGAGTTTTAAATTGCCTCCCCTTTATTCTAAGACTGTGGTCCCTGGTTCTGGAATACAAGCCTAGTTTTTTCAATTTTTCATCATATGATTATGAGAGTCCCGCCATACCAGGGATTATGACAGTCCCGCCATCCCAGGGATTATGACAGTCCCTCCATCCCAGGGATTATGACAGTCCCGCCATCCCAGGGATTATGACAGTCCCGCCATCCCAGGGATTATGACAGTCCCGCCAACCCAGGGATGGAATGTGGAAACAAGCTGCTCACTGACCTGCCCGAAGTTCCTAATCGTTTATGTCTTTGTGCAGATTTCTGGAAATTGCAACACTGAGAACTACTTGTCCATCCTTACACGCCAGTTATAAAAAGACCAACATGTTCCAATGTCATTCCGTGACCCATACCATTCAGACATATCTATTTAAAATATATTTTTATACATCTACACTTCTTTAGACTGTTACTGAAAAATAGGGTGCAATATTAGTATTTCAAGAAATTGGATTTTATTTATAAATACAGGGAGAAAATAAAGAAACGCTGATGCGTCAGACACAAACGGCAGAAGAGATTAAACTGTCCGGTCTCAGACCATTTATCAGATCCTCTCTCAGAGTTTCCCTTTTGTTTTATTGGGCTTTCAGATTTCCTGTGTCCGCATTTATCCCAAAATTAATATACCTTAACTATGTAGCCCAGAGTTATTGTTTGAAATATAGAGCAAAGTCACACTGATTCTACGTCAACTAATGAAGGTCCGTTCTCAGAATAGAGACAATGAACTGCAGATGCTGGCTTACAAAATAGGACACGGATGTACAAGAGGCCACATCTGCAACACGAAATGCAGTAGTTGTGGTTAACGGAAGTGAACATGCACATCTGTCTCACCTGGAAGGGCTACTGGGGTCTCTGGATGAAGTTCAAGGAGGGGGTAGACGGAAAGTGTTATATATCCTGTGATTGCAGAGAAAAATAGCCGGTAAGAGATGATTTGAGTGGAAACTAATGAGTGAACCAAGGACTTGCGGAAGATGGAATGCGGTTGAGATAGAAAGATGTCACTGGCAGTGGGATCACGTTGAATGGGACGGAAATGTCGGTTGTTGGTGCGGAGGCTGGTGGGATTAAAGGTGAGAACCACGAGAACTCTATTCTTGTTCCGTAGGGAGGGGGTAAGGGAGGGGGATTGTGAATGGGGGGGGTGATAGCGAGAGAAGAACTACGGCAAACAGGATAATCGGGTTAGGAACGGGCAAAGATAGGGGACACCAGGGGGAAACCGCGTTTACTAAAGTGTAAGGACATCTTATAAGTACTGGAGTGGAAAAGGTGATCTTGGGAGCAGCTGCGGCGAACAGAGGAATTCCATTAGCAATCCAATGAGCGGAGTAGATACTTCAAGGCGCTTGATGGCTTGTCGGCAGTTGGAGATTAAATCAAACATCAACAGCGTGTAAAAGGCCGGTAGGTGGACACCAAACACACGAAGAATGTTGGAGACGGGAGAATGGGTCGTCACTGCGAGGCGAAGATTCATTCCCGCCCGCAGGTGGTGGTAAACAAGCTCAACATAATGGCGTGCCGGAAACTTATTGACGTGTGGGTGTTGATGCATAAGGAGGAGGCCTCTGTGTGTACTGACCATTCTGCATCTACAGGAGTGAGGGCAGGGGTATGGTGATCTACTTTCAATGACTGGTGTACCACGACACCCAGGTCTCGTTGCATCTCCCCTTCTCCTAATCGGCTACCATTCAGATAATAGTCTGCTTTCCTGTTCTTGCCAGTGGATAACCTCACATTTATCCACATTATACTGCATCTGCCATGCCTTTGCCCACTCACCTAACCTATCCAAGTCACGTTGCAGCCTCCTAGCATCCTCCTCACAGCTAACACTGCCACCCAGCTTCGTGTCATCCGCAAACTTGGAGATGTTGCATTCAATTCCCTCGTCCAAATCATTAATATATATTGTAAATAGCTGGGGTCCCAGCACTGAGCCTTGCGGTACCCCACTAGTCACTGCCTGCCATTCTGAAAAGGACCCGTTTATTCCTACTCTTTGCTTCCTGTCTGCCAGCCAGTTCTCTATCCACATCAATACTGAACCCACAATACCGTGTGCTTTAAGTTTGCATACTAATCTCTTATGTGGGACCTTATCGAAAGCCTTCTGGAAGTCCAGATATAACACATCCACTGGTTCTCCCTTATCCACTCTACTAGTTACATCCTCGAAAAATTCTATAAGATTCGTCAGACATTATTTACCTTTCATAAATCCATGCTGAATTTGTCCAATGATTTTACCACTTTCCAAATGTGCTGCTATCCCATTTTAAATAACTGACTCTAGCATTTTCCCCACTACCGATGTTAGACTAACTGGTCTGTAATTCCCCGTTTTCTCTCTCCCTCCCTTTTTGAAAAGTGGGGTTCCATTAGCTACCCTCCAATCCTCAGGAACTACTCCAGAATCCAAAGAGTTTTGAAAGATTATCACTAATGCATCCACTATTTCTGGGGCTACCTCCTTAAGCACTCTGGGATGCAGCCTATCTGGCCCTGGTGATTTATCGGCCTTTAATCCATTCAATTTACCTAACACCACTTCCCGACTAACCTGGATTTCACTCAGTTCCTCCATCTCATTTGACCCCCGGTCCCCTGCTATTTCCAGCAGATTATTTATGTCTTCCTTGGTGAAGACAGAACCAAAGTAGTTAATCAATTGGTGTGCCATGTCCTTGTTCCCCATAATCAATTCACCTGTTTCTGAGTGCAAGGGACCTACATTTGTTTTAACTAATCTTTTCTCTTCACATATCTATAAAAGCTTTTGCAGTCAGTTTTTATGTTCCCTGCCAGTTTTCTTTCATAATCTATTTTCCCTTTCCTAATTAAGCCCTTTGTCCTCCTCTGCTGGACTCTGAATTTCTCCCAGTCCTCTGGTAGGCTGCTTTTTCTTGCTAATTTGTACGCTTCATCTTTTGTTTTGATACTATCCCTAATCTCTCTTGTTAGCCACGGATGCACTACCTTCCCTGATTTATTCTTTTGCCAAACTGGGATGAACAATTGTTGTAGTTCATCCATGCGGCCTTTAAATGCCTTCCATTCAATATCCACCGTCAACCGTTTAAGAATCAATTGCCAGTCTATCTTGGCCAATTCACGTCTCATGCCCTCAAAGTTACCTTTCCTTAAGTTCAGAACCGTTGTTTCTGAATTAACTAAGTCACTCTCCATCCTAATGAAGAACTCAACCATATTATGGTTACTCTTGCCCAAGGGGCCACACACATCAAGACTGGTAACTAATCCTTCCTCATTACTTAATACCCAGTCTAGAATAGCCTGCTCTCTCGTTGGTTCCTCTACATGTTGGCTTAGAAAACTATCCCGTATACATTCCAAGAAATCCTCTTCCTCAGCACCTCTGCCAATTTGATTCACCCAATCTATATGTAGGTTGAAGTCTCCCATTATAACTGTTTTACCTTTGTTGCACGCATTTATAATTTCCTGTTTGATGCCATCCCCAACTCTACTACTACTGTTAGGTGGCCTGTACACAACTCCCACTAGCGTTTTCTGCCCCTCAGCTCGACCCATATCGATTCCACATCCTCCAAGCTAATGTCCTTCCATTCTATTGCATTAATCTCCTCTCTAACCAGCAACGCTACCCCACCTCCTTTTCCTTTCTGTCTATCCCTCCTGAATATTGAATATCCCTGGATGTTCAGCTCCCAGCCTTGGTTACCCTGGAGCTATGTCTCCGTAATCCCAACAATATCATATTGATTAATAACTATCTGCACATTCAACTCATCCACCTTATTCCGAATGCTCCTTGCATTGAGACACAAAGCCTCCAGGCTTGTTTTTACAACACTCTTACCCCTTATACAATTATGTTCAAAAGTGGCCCTTTTTCATTTTTGCCCTGGATTTGTCTGCCTGCCACTTTTACTATTGCTTCTACCCTCATTTTACACCTCTCTGCTCATGCTCCCATCCCCCTGCCACATTAGTTTAAATCCTCCCCGACATCACTAGCAAACCCCCCAAGGATATTGGTTCCATTCCAGCTCAGGTGCAGACCGTCCTGTTTGTACTGGTCCCACCTCTCCCAGAACTGGTTCCAATGTCCTAGAAATTTGAATCCCTCCCCCTTGCACCATTTTTCAAGCCACGTATTCATCTGAAATATCCTCTTATTGCTACTATGACTGGCACGTGGCACTGGTAGTAATCCAGAGATTATTACCTTTGAGGTCCTACTTTTAAGTTTATCTCCTAGCTCCGTAATTTCACCTTGTAGGACCTCATCCCGTTATTTCTACCTATATCGTTAGTGCCAATGTGCACCACGACAACTGGCTGTTCACCGTCCCCCTCCAGAATGTTCTGCAGCCGCTCAGAGACATCCCTGACCCTTGCACCAGGGATGCAACATACCATCCTGGAGTCCCGTTTGCGGCCGCAGAAACGCCTGTCTATTCCCCTTACAATTGAATCCCCTATCACTATAGCCCTTCCACTCTTTTTCCTCCCCTCTTTTGCCGCAGAGCCACATACGGTGCCATGAACTTGGCTGCTGCTGCCTTCCCCTGATGAGCCATCTCCCCCAACAGTATCCAAAATGGCATATCTGTTTAGGAGGGAGATGACCGCAGGGGACTCCTGCACTACCTGCCTACTGCTACGCTGGCTAGTGGCCACCCGTTTCCTTTCTGTCCGCTTATCTTTTACCTGCGGTGTGGCCAACTCACTGTACATGCTATTCACGACCTTCTCAGCATCGTGGATGCTCCAGTATGAATCCAACCGCAGCTCCAACCGTTCAATGCGGTCTGCCAGGAGCTGCAGCTGGACACACTTCCTGCACGTGTAGTCATCAGGGACACCGACAATATCCCTGATCTCCCACATGTTGCAGGATGAGCATTCCACGGGGCCGATCTCACCTGACATGTCTTACCCCCAAATTAAATCAAATCCCTCTTAATCCTTTAAACTGTACCTTTACTAAAAAGCACTGTACCCTTAACTCACCGAACCCTTAACTCACCGAACCCTTAACTCACCGAACCGTAACTCACTGAACCCTTAACTCACCGAAACCCTAACCCGCCGAACCCTTAACCCGCCGAACCCTTAACTCACCGAACCCTTAACTCACCGAACCCTTAACTCCCTGAACCCTTAACTCACCGAACCCATAACTCACTGAACCCTTAACACACCGAACCCTTAACTCACCGAACCCTTAACTCACTGAACCCTTAACTCCCTGAACCCTTAACTCCCTGAACCCTTAACTCACTGAACCTTAACTCACCGAACCCTTAACTCACTGAACCCTTAACTCACTGAACCCTTAACTCACTGAACCCTTAACTCACCGAACCCTTAACTCACTGAACCCTTAACTCACTGAACCCTTAACTTACCGAACCCTTAACTCACCGAACCCTTAACTCACTGAACCCTTAACTCACTGAACCCTTAACTCACCGAACCCTTAACTCACTGAACCCTTAACTCACTGAACCCTTAACTCACCGAACCCATAACTCACTGAACCCTTAACTCACCGAACCCTTAACTCACCGAACCCTTAACTCACTGAACCCATAACTCACTGAACCCTTAACTCACTGAACCCTTAACTCACTGAACCCTTAACTCACTGAACCCTTAACTCACTGAACCCTTAACTCACTGAACCCTTAACTCACTGAACCCTTAACTCACCGAACCCTTAACTCACCGAACCCTTAACTCACTGAACCCTTAACTCACTGAACCCTTAACTCACCGAACCCTTAACTCACTGAACCCTTAACTCACTGAACCCTTAACTCACTGAACCCTTAACTCACTGAACCCTTAACTCACCGAACCCTTAACTCACTGAACCCTTAACTCACTGAACCCTTAACTCACTGAACCCTTAACTCACTGAACCCTTAACTCACTGAACCCTTAACTCACTGAACCCTTAACTCACTGAACCCTTAACTCACCGAACCCTTAACTCACTGAACCCTTAACTCACTGAACCCTTAACTCACTGAACCCTTAACTCACTGAACCCTTAACTCACCGAACCCTTAACTCACTGAACCCTTAACTCACTGAACCCTTAACTCACTGAACCCTTAACTCACTGAACCCTTAACTCACTGAACCCTTAACTCACTGAACCCTTAACTCACTGAACCCTTAACTCACTGAACCCTTAACTCACCGAACCCTTAACTCACTGAACCCTTAACTCACCGAACCCTTAACTCACTGAACCCTTAACTCACTGAACCCTTAACTCACCGAACCCTTAACTCACTGAACCATTCACTACAAAGTACGAACAGAAAACAGAAATACAACCCTGGGGTTACAACCAATCAGCTGCTTCCTCTAGTCCGCTCCTTTTGAAGTGAGATGGAACGTTTTTAAACCAACGCCGCACCAACCGCCCCTGGGCCCCGCCCACACGCTGCACCAACCGCCCCTGGGCCCCGCCCACACGCCGCACCAACCGCCCCTGGGCCCCGCCCACACGCTGCTCCAACCGCCCCTGGGCCCCGCCCACACGCTGCTCCAACCGCTCCCTGGGCCCCGCCCACACGCTGCACCAACCGCCCCTGGGCCCCGCCCACACGCCGCTCCAACCGCCCCTGGGCCCCGCCCACACGCTGCACCAACCGCCCCTGGGCCCCGCCCACACGCTGCACCCACCGCTCCTGGGCCCCGCCCACACGCCGCCCCAACCGCCCCTGGGCCCCGCCCACACGCTGCTCCAACCGCCCCTGGGCCCCGCCCACACGCCGCCCCAACCGCCCCTGGGCCCCGCCCACACGCCGCCCCAACCGCCCCTGGGCCCCGCCCACACGCTGCTCCAACCGCCCCTGGGCCCCGCCCACACGCCGCCCCAACCGCCCCTGGGCCCCGCCCACACGCTGCTCCAACCGCCCCTGGGCCCCGCCCACACGCTGCTCCAACCGCCCCTGGGCCCCGCCCACACGCTGCACCAACCGCCCCTGGGCCCCGCCCACACGCTGCTCCAACCGCCCCTGGGCCCCGCCCACACGCTGCACCAACCGCCCCTGGGCCCCGCCCACACGCTGCTCCAACCGCCCCTGGGCCCCGCCCACACGCTGCTCCAACCGCCCCTGGGCCCCGCCCACACGCCGCTCCAACCGCCCCTGGGCCCCGCCCACACGCCGCTCCAACCGCCCCTGGGCCCCGCCCACACGCCGCTCCAACCGCCCCTGGGCCCCGCCCACACGCCGCACCAACCGCCCCTGGGCCCCGCCCACACGCTGCACCAACCGCCCCTGGGCCCCGCCCACACGCTGCACCAACCGCCCCTGGGCCCCGCCCACACGCTGCACCAACCGCCCTATTCAAAGCATGCCCACATAATGTGTTGTCAATGTGATGTCAAGTGCAACAGAAGAGAAATATTTGTTTGGGTGGGTGGGTGCGGAGGGGAGGGGGGGGGGGGGGAGGTTGGAGCGGCGTGAAACATTGGCGTGAAACTGTGAAGATAATAACTTAGAACAATAAAGGACAGCCACAGACCTTTCGCCCCACAGTGTCCGCGCCCAAAACTTACGCCGTTAAATTAATTTCATAATATAGAGCATTGGATAGCGTTTTGACACACTGTAACAGTGCACATTGAATGGCATGATTGGTCTTACCAGGGATTCCCAACACCGCCAGAATCGGATAGGCGATCTCCCTCATGTACAGAGCCGGAGTCCGCGCCATCCCAGAAGATCTCGGCAGCTCTCTGAAGAAAGAATTGAACAAGGTACGCGGTTTCGGTCTTCATTAATACCCGCGTCCAAACCTCTAGTGTGTTCGCACAGTGACAAAACAAAGGCATTAGTTACGGACATCTTAACAAACATTCCCACGTAATCCTAACTCCTTATTGCCGTAGGAATACACAATGCAAAGATTATAGGAGGGAACGGATTTTTTACTAATCCTTCTCTGGATGGCTTTCTCAAATCGCTGTTTCTATTCATCACATCGATGCTTAACGTTGAATCAAGGGAAACGGGGAATTCATTTCACGTAATGGGTGTGCGGCCTTAATTTTTAAATCCCCTTTTGATATCATCACTTTGTCTAAAATCCACCACGAATCCTCCGCCCAGCGATTTCATTGGCAATTTTTCATTGGATCTCTCATTTTGTGACGGATAAACTGTTTCATATCAACAGTAATAGATTGAACTGAAAAGCACAAACTTGTAAACACATTAAACTAACAACGACGGACCAGTCCGGGCTGTTTCATCAAGCATATGCGTTAAAGAACTAGACAGTGAAATGAGTTAAATACTATGTATTTCAACGATAAATTGTTTCATGGCATACTGATTTTATTCGAGTTAGCTAATTAAAGTGACCGAAAAAGGGGTCGCTACTTAAAACGTCGACTATCCATTCCTTGTACAGATGGTACCTGACTCTGTGCAGTGCTCAGCCCAATAAAGACGGTGACAATGCCCCACAGACGCATACAATCTGCCCCATACGGGTGCGCCGGGACTCTACCCACATCCCGGCGAGCAGCACAAAGTCTCCTCAGCGAGAGGAAGGCGCGTAACTTCATGGCTTCATCAACCGCAGTCCATCAATGTCCTCGTGTTCTTTACAACCAGGCAGATAAATGAACACGCAATTACATTTCTAAAGGGCTCACAAGGGTTAGAATTCCGTATTTATAAATTCGTTTAAGCCTTTGGTGGCCCGATGTCCCCTGTCCATCCCATCCACAGAAGCTGCCTCACCCGCTGCCTGGCCCCGACCCGTTGTGCTTTGCTCATCTTTTGCGGTAAACTGCGTTGCATTTGAATTCCAAACCGACTGAGTGTCAACGGTTTTATTTCGATACAGCGATCGAGTAAAATTAAGGGATTTATGGGGAAATAGTTGGGTGCTGACAGAGGTCTTAGCGTTCGCTTCCGCAGAGCACCAAATAGAGAGCAGAGCATTGGGGGGGAAACAAGTAACAAAAAACCCTGCCCCGTACATCTGCAAAAAAACAAAGAACAGTTTGAAACACGTTAGCGGGGCGGGGGAGTTGGGGGTGGGGTTAGAATGATGTGATTGACAACAGTTTTTTGGGGGTGCGGATCCCAAAAGTATTCGGTCTTTGTCAGTAAGGGAATATAATTTGGCCTTCACGATCACCCGGTCACCACTGTGCACTGTTTTCCTGACCGTCAGACCATTCAGGAGTATGATGAGACCGAAAGGGAGCAAGGAGAGAGATGTGCTACAGAGCCAACTGGACGTGAAGTACACGGCTTTAGGCCGGTCGCCCCAGTTCAATTGAAAGCGGATGTACTTTAAGCATCTCAGCGCACACAAGGACACAGTGGCCACGGCGGTCGTCCTATCAGTGATATAGATGAATATCAGCCTGTTCCTCAGAGTCTTGCCATCATCCTCGTAAACCTTCTCTGCACCATTTCCAGCTTAATAACATTTTTTGCTGTTATATTATGACCAGAACTGAACACAATACTCCAAATATAGCCTCACCAATGTCTTGTAGAACGGTTACGCAACCTCTCAACCTATTCTGACATTCTGACTGATGAAGGAGGATGTACCGAAAGGACGATAGCCACCCTATCTGTGTGCTACGTCATTTTCAAGGTATTAATGTACCTGCACTCATAGATCGCTCTGCTGTAGAACATTCCACTGTCCCCGGATACTTGACACTTAGGACAGGTAGATCGGGGATAAGAAGGGCCGCAAAATATTTCTCTTTACCGACCCGCGAAGTTACTCTTTAATTGGTGCTGGGTGGATCACAGAGAATATGCCGAACGTGATAGAAATAAGGTAGCAAACGACAGAGAGGATTAAAGAATGCATATGTTGAAATCCAGAGCAAAATACAAAGTGGTGGGTGGATTCAGCGGGCCAGGCAGCATCACTGGAGGGAAATAAACAGACGACCTTTCGAGTCGGGTTCCAACGCGTTCTCTGGGGTAAGATCTATGGTCTCCCGTTCAACGAGTCCGCTCTAGGCGCAACTGGGGACATGGGACGCTGTGTTTTTCAGATGGCAATAGAGAGAACAGCCGCGTTGTGTTCCAACTCCAGCACTTGGCTCAATGCCGCGACAGTTTCGTGGGTTTAGTAATAAAACGAACGAGACTTCTAGTCACGTTCTTAAATTCCTGCCTGAACCTGCTTTGCGTCATTGCGTAGACACAGGTGTTGACGCAGGAGCTGAGCCGAATGAGCAAGACCCCCACCTCGTTTGCGATGTTCGATGGACTTGTGAGATCAGAGCCTACAAAATTAATTGTAATTCGAGTACAGATGAAAGTCACCGCTCCCGTCGTCCACAGTAATATGGTGGTGCCGGACACAGTGAAGAGTAAGACGATGGATTTGCGCCGATTCTCCATCTCGGCGTCTTTGCCTTCCAGACTTTTCAAGCGCCGGCGGACCCTGCTGGCCGCTATGATGTTCCTGACCGTCAGCCCGTTCAGAAGCACCGTTAAGACGAAAGGGAGTAAGTAGAGAGAGATGTTACACATCCAAGAAAAAGCCACCCACCAGATGGAAGTGAAGTAGGCGGGTTTGGGCCGGCACCCCCAGTTCACACTGTCCACATTGAATCGCGGCTCGTACATGAAGTAAAACGGGATGTATTTTAAACAACTCAACGGCAACAAGAACACAATGACAACGGCGGCTGTCTTATCCGTGCAATAGGTGAGTCTCAGCTTCGGGCAGCAAATGCTGACAAAACGGTCAAAGGTGAAGGACAGGGTCAACCAGACGGAATAGTCCAGCGTGAGGATGCGGAGGTACACGTACGAAGGGCACACCGTGCTGTGGTTCAGGTAGGAGTCAGGGGTGTAGTAAACGTAGATTCCTTGGAGCAATACTTGAAAGAAGATGACGAGCAGGTCGGACATTGCCATCGCCACCATGTAACGTGTGATTCCTCTGGAGAGTCCGCACTTTCCCCGGTTCAAGATCAAAGCCGTCAGCACGTTGGCTGCAGAATACGAAATTAAGAGCAAAATTACCAGGTTGTTAACCGACTCGTGTAACAGAGACGTCAAAGGCTGCGATCAGACCTCATTGGAGAGCTCAGCTCAGTGGCGCAGCTGGGGACCCGCTGTCTCGCTGCACCAGCGACAGGAATCAATCCTGGTCTAGGGGCTCGCTAAGTGGAGTTTGCACGTTCTCCCTGTGACACATGGGTTTCCTCCTCATGCTCAGATTTCTCCCCACTCTTCAAAAAAGTGAAATTTTGTAGGTTATTTGGAGTCTCCATGAAAATCGTCTCCAACGTGTGGGGAGGGGATGTCAAAGTAGGATAATATAAAAGTGGCGCGAAAGGGTTAGCAAGAACTCGGTGGATCGAAGGGCCAGTTTCCATCCTGTAAGGCGCAATTTAACTAAATCACTGCGTGGATCGTGGTTGCCACCGATATGGTAATGGCATTTATAAAGATAAGCATATGGATATGTTGGGTATGGAGGTGTATTGGTTATGTGCAGGTAGATAAGAGATGGTCTTGGCATTATGCTTGGCGCACATTCTGGGCTGAATGACCTGTATTTGTGATGTACTATTCTATGTTCTGGGCCATAGTAATTGGAGGACGCCTTTGTGGAATTTACCAAAATATTTATTCGCGTGATGCTTTGAATAACACCGTCACCGATCCATGAAGGAAATGATATAGCGAATGCGCTGCACAGTGAGAAATTCAATATTAAAATAGAGACGTATTGCACGTAATAGGCCTTCCTCTTCGCCCCTCAAACTGCCTGTCAAACAGATCCAACATGATCCCTCCACATGATCACTTCACATTGTCTCCAATCCCTTTGTTCTACCTTGCCAGATTATGCCACTGGCCAATGTACTACGCACAATTTACAACGACCTGTTAACCTGCCGATAACGCGAGTGTTTTGCTGTATTAGTATGGCCGCTGAGCTGAAACAAGGATGATGCTCCATTGCACACTGATGGTGCCTGTCCAGTTAGGTTTTTCCAGCATTAAAATTATATATCGTGTCGCTATCTTCAGTCGTTTGCTTCTCGCCGATTAAATTATAATTTCGTTTTATTAATAACTCCCGCGCAAATGACAGCTCCAAATGGAAATCAGGTAAAACCCTGCAGAGATCGGACACCAGATATTAAAACAGTTAGTGGGAATACTCAGCTGGTCTGCCAGTAAGATTAGTGGCGGCGGCACCACGTTGATGTACACAGGCCGGAGACTGAGAAAGAGTGAATTACCCCAAAGGCGGCCGTGTCGGAACGGAGAAAGGTGCGACGGGTCGTTAATGGGAATGATTTATGTGAAGAGAATGAAAATGGAACGTGCTGAATCAGCACCTTCTCCTGACGCTTCCTGCAAACAGATTGGTTTCCATTAAGCTTCCTTCAATTTCACTCGGCCAGCAGTACCGCAACCTGTGCCTTTCACACTCTCCTGGCCGCCATCTTATCACAGAAGGACCTGATTTCGTGCCTGCAATTCCATCTATCTATATTATCCATATCCGGAACTCTAGTCAGATTTGAGACGAGCAGCAACGCATTGAACAACATAAGATAGATACAATATGCTGGAGTAACTAGCTGATGGCGCAAAAATGGAAAAGGGTTCTAATCAACTTTTCTTTCTTCAGTTTACTCCTTCATGCTCTGCTAACTTGTGAACGTAATAGTTCTTTAGTGTGATGAGACTTAAGTCTCATCTCACTCATATGCATTCACTGAAGATAGTCACAGAATGCTGGAGTAAATCAGCGGAACAGGCAGCATCTCTGGAGAGAAGGAATTGGCGACGTTTCGAGTCGAGACCCTAATCAGAAGCTGATTCAGAGTCTGAAGTAGGGTCTCGACCCGAAACGTCACGCATTACTTCGCACCGGAGATGCTGCCTGTCCCGCTGAGTTTCTCCAGCATTCTGTGTCTATCTTCAGTCTAAATCAGCATCTGTAGTTCCTTCCTACACATGGAACAACATGACTGGGACACGGTGTCCGATATTGCACTTCCCAGAGAAGGTTCCACCATTGTCAGATAAAATCGCCGTACTTTCTTAAAGCTCTTTTCGCTACCGATTGTACGCGTTTGACTTGAGTGTATTTGTGCACATTGTTATGTGATCTGATTGGATAGCATGCAAAATATAACCTCTGTACACGTGAAGATAATAGACCGAAACCTAATATGATCGGGCTTACCAGGGATTTCAAACGCCACCATAATCGGATAGGCGATCTCCTTCACGTACAGAATAGGAGCCCGGCGCATTCTGGAAGAGTCGCAGTGTCGGCAGCAAACCCGGGACACAGTGGATCAAAGAGCGCGGCTTCGCTCCTCATTAATACCCGCTCCAATCCTCCAATGGCCACTGGGAGTGACGGGGCAATTACATTAGTCACGGACACTTTAACAAACATTTCCAGACAAATGAAGTCGTTCCCCATTTCTTGGTGCAGGAATACTCAATGTAACATCGTACAGAAGGCCGTCCACTGGTATTACCGATCAGTCACTTGACCCAACATGCAATGTTGTAGTATTTTCCTGAGCCGGGATTCGCTTCACTCAGACACGATAAATGTTATGAATTTTAACACTGGCGAATCCTAAATATATTCCACACTCTCTCATTTTTCTTTACCTGCGGAAGAGGATTGGACGCGCATCACAGTTATTTTCTCATGTCATTTTCTTGTTCAATGGATGTGCAATATTGAACATGGCGCTGCGGACCATGAATTAGCGTTGTTGTAGTTACTGGATAATTCCAAGTCACCCTTTCATATCACCGCACAGGCCAAGCTGCAATCACGTTCCAAATCACGTAGTTAGATTTTTTTTCCTTAGGTCTCTTATTTTGTGACCGATGTATATTTCATACAAATATTGACCTGAAAATGCACTAGTTTCTTGGAAATCGAAAAGGAAATAAAACATGATAAATTTTCGGTAAATTTTCAGCAGTTGATCGCATCTACGGATCAGAATAAATAACTATGTATTGGGCAGCCCATCGAGAAGTTATCCATAGGTTCCACAATCCATCGTTATTAATTTAATTACCCCCCCCCCCACCACACACACACACACACACACACACACAGAAACACACAGATTGGATTCGTCTGCCCATCACCCACATATCGATCCACTCGAGATTCCACCCCCCACCCTGAAATAAGCAATTAACCATTTCCTCCACTCTGGTCACCATACTCGCGTCTGCCTTGGTTCACCACACAAAATGCTGGGGTAAATGAGTGGGTCAGGCAGTATCTGTGCATGACAATTATAGGCTAGGATTCGGTCCAGGTCCCTTCTTCAGACCTCCAGTTTGGCCCTGAAACTGCGCTTACCCATATCTTCCACAGATGCTGCTTGTCCGTCTAATTTAATAAAACGTTTCATGTTTTGCTCAAGATTGCAGCATCAGCAGTTTATGTTCATAAGTTGTAGGAACAGAATTACGCCATTCGGTCCATAGTCTCCTCCGCCATTCAGTCATGGTTGAGCTATCTTTCCTTCTCAACCGCATTCTCTTGCCTTCGCTCCGTAGCCCCAGACACTATTACTAATCAAGAATCTGCCAATAAAACGTTTTCACCCAGACAGTTCTGAATCCGTGGAATTCTCGGCCACAAAAGGCAGTGGAGGCCAATGCCCTGGATGTTTTCAAGGGAGAGTTAGATTTGGCTCTTGGGGCTAAAGGAATCAAGGTATATGGGGGGGGGGGGTCAGGAACGGGGTACTGATTTTAGATGATCACCCATAATCACATTGAATGGCAGTGCAGGCTCGAAGGGCCGAATGGCCTACTCCTGCACCTATTTTTTCTTATGTTTTTATCCGTTCCAAGTGCCTTGTGCCTAGTAAGCACAAGTTTCATTGTGCCTCCCATTGTCCTTCTTCGGGCTGCGTCTAGCTCTGTGCACGTTGTTGTTCTCTTCCAGCCTGCAGGAACAAACGTTTCAGCGCCGGTGAATTTGGAGCCTGATGCTCTCCTGCTCAACACAACGCTCTGTCACCTCCTTTCAGGCTGACGGTTGGTCCGCGAGTCTGAATTTGCCGGATGTAAATGGAAAGCCATGGAAATGCACAGCATCTACATCAGAGTCTGTGAACAAAGGTGCTTCGGAGAGAAACAGTGAAGGGGAGAGCCGACAACCCTATGGTATCATTGATATATTTTCCCATTTCAGGTAGCACCCACCCACTATTCTCCTTCCCATTCCCACCTGTCCACCCCGAATCTCTGCAAATTGGCATTTATTTCATCCCCTGCCCCTTCCACAGATTTACACTGACGGATGGGAATGACTAAACCAAATATTATCTCAATGGAGCGACGGGTGCAGGAGGAGAGTTTTGGCTAATTTATACCCTCTGAAATATCGGGCAGATCCTTTACAGCGGTGAGAATATACAGGCTGGGACACGTGGGACGGATGCATGGAGTACGTGAAGGAGATCAATCTGCGTGGCAGCGTCTCTCAGGGAGATGCCAGTGTGAGTTAATGGTCTACGGTGCATTTGCTTATTTCAGTTGCATCTCCACATGTTTAACACGAGGTCTGCAGGCAGCATAACATGAAACCGCTTTTTGGAGACCGATGTATTTCCGTCAAGGTTAGACCATATCATCTCGCTGTCGCTGAAATATCTCGCCAGCACGACCTGGTTACCAATGTGACTTTCAGTGAATGACGTTCTGCTGAGTTTTGGTTGCTTTTATTTTCTGCCGCTGGTTGAGTAGTTGATACGAAGTCAGAGGAAGTGATGGCGCGTCACAGCTACGGTCTTCAAGGGAGCGATGCTGACGATTCCCAGAAACATTTGGAGAGGAGGACGACATCGAATGTGTGAACCTTGTCCAGGCGCAATGCCTTGGGAGATGTTCACCGCCTTCCTGCCATTGTCCGCCTCGCCCTGGAGATGTGTGTTGTTCCGGCACCGAGAGTGGAGACCCCGAGCAGGGATCGTTTTGACTACAGCAGTCTAAAGGTCAGTTCTCAGTAACCCGCCTCAGCACAATGCAGGCTGACATCAGGATGCACAGATTGGAATCAAAGATTCCCTCTACAAACAACTTCTTGAGCAAATCATCTTAAATGAGGTGTTGAAAACTATCGGCAATTCGATCAGAGTGGGAGCCGCCAGGGTCTCACGTCCTCTTTAGAACCCCTAGCCCCACTCCCTCTCCTCCCCCCTCGAGCCTATCGCGCTCGTCGACGCCCTCAGACACTTCTCTCTCTGTTATCATGCCCGAAGACTATGCTCTCCCCTTTCTCTCAAGAGGGAACGTAGGTGCCAAGTTCACCATTGGCGGGCAGCTAACGGATATATTCTTACTTTAACCAATTGAATCGTTTCGACGTTAATTCTGATAGATAACGTGTTGGAATTTGCTTGCATTGATTCAGTCACACGTTGTTGACCTGACTGCTCGTCGTGTGCTCTTTGGTACATCTGGGACTTCAACAGCGGGACAGACTCCCATTTCATCAAACCTTCGAATAGCCTGTACCACCAACATATGATCCAGGTTAACACACTGGGGTCGTCAAAATACTTTAAAAGGTTACTCCAAATGGTGCGCATATTGGCCATTAAACGCCAATTTAATCTTCGCAGATCCATTTTATCTGGATTACCGACCATAGTGGCATTTCATCCTTGAAGCACCATCTCCGTTCTCCCCCTTGCAAACTGTACTTCGTTTTTCCAGCCTCGTTTTCCATTCGTGGCCATGGGCGTGCAATTCCAAATCTGTGCAGGTTTTTCTCCACATCTGGCTGAACATCTTAGGCCTGGTTTACATTCATGACACAGAACAGAAGCTCCTCTGAAGCCTTTCGAATTGTTGACGCGGCGTCAATCTAAATTAAAGATTAGGACAGGATAGGAACAACTACCGCGCAGCTTGTCTGCGCCGATCATGATGCCAACAAATCTGATCTCAACTGCGTGCATACGATGTGTGTACCTCCATTGTCTGTCTGTTCATGTGCCGCTAAATTCCTCCTAAATGTTGCCATCGTATCTACGTCTACCACCTCCCCAGGGCGCGCATCCAGGCACCTGCCACTCTGTGTAAAGAAGAACTGTCCTCGACAATCTAATTTAAACTCTCTTCTACTCACTTTATAACCTTTCAATTTAGCAATTAACTTTCTCTTGCTGATAATATATGCATAAAATGCCTTGGACTTCTCCTTTATTGTACTTGCCAGGAAACGTTCATGGCCTTCTTGTTTAAATTCTTTTCTGCTTCCTTTATATTCGGCTGCTTTCCGTTTCCTAACTTTGCAAATGCTTCTGTTTTGATGAAGCTTACAATACTTCTTATCATTCAAGGTTTACAATTTTGCCATCGTGTCCTCATTCTAATTTGGTTCTGAACTCTAATTATCTGTCTTTCAAAGGATTCCCACCAATCAGATGAGATACACTGAAAAGGCCAGTTCAACTGGTGGTGCAGCGGTAGAGTTGCAGCCTTATAGCGCTTGCAGCGCAGGAGACCCGTGTTCGATCCCGACTACAGGTGCTGTCTGTATAACTCCAATGTCCTATTTAGCACAATTACCTCTGTCATATGTCCCGCCCCCAGTACCAGCTCAGTTGGGTCCCCTGCTCAGTGCGAAGAATTCGCTAAATTTTTCACCAACAAAGTTGAGAACATTAGAATGAACATTTCCCCTCCCACCCGTGACCTAGCTGTCTCACTAGTCTGTTCGTCTAAATTGGACTGCTTCCAACCCGTCACTCTATCCTCCCTTGCAAAGCTTGTCTCCGCTATGAAACCTGCAACCTGCCCCCTTGATCCTGCCCCCACTGCCCTTCTGAAGGATGTCATTGCAATAGCCGGTCCCAGCATCCTCTCTATTATCAACAGTTCTCTGGCCACTGGCACTGTTCCAACCAGTTTCAAGCACGCGGTGGTCCAGCCCCTACTGAAAAAACCTAACCTAGACCCCACCTTGCCTAGCAACTACAGACCCATTTCCAAACTGCCATTCCTGTCAAAAGTCCTTGAAAAGGCAATTCTAAACCAATTAGTGCCCTTCCTGCACCAAAACACCATCCTGGAAAGTTTCCAGTCAGGTTTCAGAGCCCACCACAGCACAGAGTCTGCCTTGTTGAAGGTACACAACGACCTGCTTCTCGCCATCGACACCGGCGACTGTGCAATCCTGCTCATTCTCGACCTCAGCGCAGTGTTCGATACAGTGGACCACACCATCCTTATTGACCATCTCCGGTACGCGGTTGGCATTGATGGCACTGCCCTGAGCTGGTTCGCTTCGTACCTCAAAGATAGGAGTTTCGCCATCAACATAGGCAGTTATTCCTCTGCTCCAGCTAGCCTCTCCTGCGGAGTTCGAGAAGGCTCCATCCTAGGCCCCATTCTCTTCTCTCTATACATGCTCCCCCTTGGCCAAATCATTCAAAGGCACGGCATTTCTTTCCACTGCTATGCCGATGACACTCAGCTTTACCTCCCCCTGAAACCCAACAACCAGTCAAATTTAAACAGCCCCTCACACTGCCTTGAGGACATAAAATGTTGGATGGCACAGAACTTCCTCCAATTAAATGAGAGCAAGTCTGAGGTCATCCTATTCGCCCCCCCCCCCCCCCCCCCCCCCGACTCCATCAAATTGATAACAGGCAGTCTTGGAAGTCTATCCTGCCTAGTCAAACCGCATGTCAAAAACCTCGGCATGATATTTGACTGCATTAAAATTTGATAAGCAAGTCAACGCTGTGGTAAAAGCCAGCTTCTTCCAACTTCGAACCATAGCTAAAATCAAACCTTTCCTCCAATTCGACGACACAGAAAAAATCATTCACGCTTTCATTTCCTCCCGCCTAGTCTACTGCAACTCCCTATACACTGGGATCAGCCAATCTTCCCTGTCCCGCCTGCAACTGGTCCAAAACGCCGCAGCGAGACTCCTGACGGGTACCCGTAAAAGGGACCACATCACCCCGATTCTGGCCTCTCTCCACTGGCTCCCTGTACGGTACAGAATCAACTTCAAGCTCCTCCTATTCACGTATAAAGCCCTAAATGGACACTCCAGGTCCCTCAGGTCGGCCGACTTGGGGCTACTCACTATCCCGCGGTCTAGGCTTAAGCTCAGGGGTGACCGCGCTTTTGCGGTTGCAGCTCCTAGACTGTGGAACAGCATCCCTCTCCCCATCAGAACTGCCCCCTCCATCGACTCCTTTAAGTCCAGGCTCAAAACCTATTTATACTCCCTAGCGTTTGAGGCTCATGGAGGAGGCGCTGTGAACTGTTTGCGTGCTACTGTATGTTTCATTTTTTTCCCATTGGAACCTAATCAGATGTACAGCACTTTGGTCAACGTGGGTTGTTTTTAAATGTGCTATACAAATAAAATTGACTTGACTTGACTTGACTTGTATGAGGTTTGTACGTGGAGGACTCGGCGTGGGAGGACCGCCGTGAAGAACATTGAAGGATCCGGCGTTGGGGATACCGCCGTGAGGGACGGTGGGAGAACAAAGGGGGACCCGGCGTGGGGAAGAGACGGGACTCTAGTTTTAGAAACCTCTTCCCAGGAGATATGCCTGCGTTTGTTTGGTTTGTTTGTTTGTTTGTTTGTTCGGTCGTTCCGATGAAGGCGCTGTTCATACGGCAGACAGCCACAAATCGCTTGTCTTTTTCTTATTTTTCAGTTTTAATTAAATTTTCATTTCAAGTTTTTCGTGTACCTTGTTGTGTATTATAACTGTTTGCAGACCAAGTTCCGCCCGGGGATGAACAAAGTTCGTTCGTATCGTATCGTATCGTAAACGGGAAATCCTCAGTGCTCCCTTTATCCTGTTCAGTTACAGGTGCGGGAAGAGGGGGCATCGCCCGTCAGTGGTATTTAAGGTGAAGCGTGGTAACGATCAAGGCATTGAGAGCAATTGGGAACTGGTATATAATGAGACACGTGGCCAGAGTAGATCAGGAATGAGCAAATTCAATGACAGGATAGGTTTGAACGGCCGAGTGGCCAATTCTACGCCAATTTCTTTCATGACCCGCGGGTGGGCAATTGAAAATGGACTGCGATGTCAGAAGAACTGTTAGTGGTTCGGTTTCAGTGTTTTAAAACTGCTATATATAGAACATAGAGCACTACGCGACAGTAACATGGTTTTCGGACCAAAATATCTGTCAACCATGTCAAGATAAGCCAATCTATTTTGTCTATAAACAATCCATTCTACTCCATTCCCAGCATATACATGTGCTTATCCAGAAGCTTTTTAAATGTCATTATCATCTTGGGATCACCCACCACTTTTGACAGCGTTCCAGCGACTCAACGTGCGCTGTGTAACTGTCCCCGCACGCCTCCATTTACCACTCGCACACATTGAAGCTGTGTCCTCTAGTCTTTGACACTTCCACTCAGAGGGGCATTTTTGACGAGTTTCCCTGTTGTAGGCGCATTGATCGTCATTGCGGAGATTACTCGACAACAATAGTCATGTTGCAGTACAGCACACAGTCCTAGCAGAGAGAGTGGTATCGGCGTCGGTTTATTATTGTCACCAGATACTTCGTTCGCGGTCTCTGCAGTTAAGTCGTGCCATTCATGAGAACAACCAAACCATAGACTAATGAAACAGGTAGTGCAAAGGGAAAGACAACCAGGGTGCAAGGATGTTACATCTGGAGAGAAAGTGAAGATTTAACAAATTGCAGGCATCCCAATGGGTAGGTTGGGAAATCAGAACTACACCCGCATCGAGACAAGATGGAGCGAACATGTGATGGACATTGAGAGCGGTTTTGGTGTTCATATTCGCGGATCATTGAGGTTTAAGGCAGGTGGATCGGAGAGCGGAAGATCCACAAAATATTTCATTTTACCGACCTGCGAGGTTATTCTTCAATAGGAACTGGGTGGATTGGCGGATAATATGCTGAACCTGACAGAAAAGGGACGAGAAACTTCATCTACCCACATCCTTCGCAGATTCTTCCTAACCGATGTATTAATAAAACATTTGGCGTTTCGCTCAAATTTCTTGCGTCTGCAGTTCTTTGTGTCTACATTTGCCCTTACTGCGTGTAGCTGACTGCGTGGACTGCGTGTAGCTCTGTCCACTTCATTGCTCGCTTCCAGACTTCAGAGACAGCTACCTCAACGCTGAGCACGAATTGAAGCCTGGTGCTCTCCTACAGTACAATATCTTGCCCCCGCCTCACAGACTGTGCCTGAACTCACGGGTCTGAATTTACCAGATGCAAATATAAAGCAATGGAAATACATAGCATTTACATCAGGGCCTGTACACAGAAGAGCTCCAGTGAGAAATAGTAAAGAGAAAAGCCTATACAACCCTATATTATGAACAATGAATGCTCCCTTTTTTTTGCTTATAATATATCCATAAAATGCCGTGGTCTTCTCCTTACTACCAATTGCCAAGAACCTTTCATGGCCTCTTTTAGCGCCCCCAGTCGTTTGTTTACGTTTCTTTCCCCCTTCATTATATTCACCTGGTACCAGTTTCTTAACTTTGCATACGCTTCCTTTTATTGACGAAGAGTATAATATCTCTAGAACTTATTGAATTATGATCATTGTCCTCAAAATGCGAAACCTTTCAAATATAATCACCTGATCGGACGCATTCCCAATATGTTTTAGTGCTGTCCCATCCCGAGTTTGACTACACAGAGGCATCTAACCATTTCAGTTCTATCAGAAACTCAATCTTCAAGTGAGTTCCAGTCAAAATTGGAAAAGTGGAAATCACCAATTACAATAACACTTTTGTTCTACATCTTTTCACGATCTGCCTGCATATAATTGGGTGGCCTAAAAATATAACTCCATCAGACGTCTGTGGAGGCCAAGTCATCGGGTATTTTTAAGGCGGAGAATGACAGATTTTTGATTGGTAATGGTGGAAACGTTATGGGGAGAAAGCTGGAGAATGAGGTTGTGATAGAAAGATAGGTGAGTCGTGACTGAATGGCGGACTAGATTCGTTGTGCTCAATTGCCTAACTTACTTCCATTACTTACTAATTCATGAATTGATGAACGCACAACCACACACATATACGAATCTACACACACGCACACACAAACATATACCCACACATTCACAAATACTCACGCACGCGCGCACAACACCGCACAATCATACATATATACGAATCTACACACACACAAACGCACACTCGCTCACTCTCACACACACACACATACACACGCGGGCGCGCGCAAACACACAAACACACACACACACACGCGCGCGCGCGCGCGCGCGGAAAGAAACTTGTTTGTTCAAGAGAGTGTGACTAATATTGGGGTTGCTTCATTCTCCCGTCCCCACTGGGGAGTTGGTGGGAGTATTAAAGAACATCCGAACTGCGCTATCGCTCCATTGTGTTCCTGAACTTCACTGGGGCAATCAGATGGAACGGGCCCCAGTTATATACGTCAATGAAATTAGCTATCCGATCCTGGCTGCGTTTGGTATCCCTGGTAAGCTGTGATGAGATTGTTTAATGCTTTCTCCTGACAGACCGTGATTACTCTGACTGCCTGTTCCATCCTCTCCTGCACTTTACAGTAATCTGATGTGCGATCAACACAGAAATTGTAACTTCAGACGCAGTGCATCGGCGTCAGCGGGCATAAATGGAGGGAATAGGAGATATGTGGACAGATGTCCAAAGAGTGGACATCACGGGGATTTAATGCGGTGTTTTTAAAGGAGGAATGAAAACGCAAACTCGAGCTTAAAGAGCACATGATGTTGTGATAATTAATATGATGAGTTTCTGAAGAATGCAGCATTGAAAGAGCCTCGTCTTACTAACACTAAGTGGTTCTTGTGATTCGCTTCGCTGAGGGCTGTCGCGCTACGCGACATTCAATCGTAACTTTAGCTCCATTACATCAGTGGTTCCATTTAAATATTAATTTCACTGTACTTTGCTCTTCCCCCAGCGAACGGGCTGACGGCTGCGATCCTGTACCGGGGTAAGTGCGGGCTCTCGAAAGGAATCACTCGGTACATGGTGGCGATGGCAATCTCCAACCTCCTCGTTCTCATCTTTCACGTGTTAATTCATAAAATCTACATGTACTATATCCCCAACTCCTTCCTGTCCCTCAGCGCAATTTGTCCTTCCAATATATACCTGCGGGTCGTTACTCTGGACTATTCCGTCTGGTTAACCATGTCCTTCACCTTTGACCGTTTTGTCAGCATTTGCTGCCCGAAGCTGAGACTCACCTATTGTACGGATCGGACGGCCGTCACGGTTATTGTGTCCTTGTGCGCGCTGAGCTGCTTGAAGTACATCCCCTTTAACTTCATGTACCAGCCACGCTTCACCGTGGATAGTGTGAAATGGGGGTGCCGACCCAAACGCGCCTACTTCATGTCCGATTGGTGGTTGGTTTTTACGTGGATGTGTAGCATCTCTCTCCCCTTGCTACCCTTCCTAATAATCCTATTGTTCAACGGACTGACGGTCAAAAACATCATAGCGGCCAACAGAGTCCGTCGTCGCCTGAAGGCAGTGGATGGCAAGGACACGGAGGCGGAGAATCGGCGGAAGTCCATCGTTTTACTGTTCACCGTGTCCGGCGCCTTCATACTGCTTTGGACAACGATCGCTGTAACTTTCAACCGCACTCGGGTCACTGTGAACTTCGTGGGTGTGGATCACTCAAGCCCATCTTACATCGCCTATGAGGTTGGGGTCATGCTCACACACGTCAGCTCCAGCGCCAACACGTGGATCTACGGGATGACACAGAGGAAATTTAGACAGGAGGTGAAGAACGCATTTACACATTTAACGAGTATTATCGTTAAACTCATGACACCGGCGCGCCAGTTGCCTAGAACTGGAGGTGGGATATGACGCAGCCCATCAATCTATTATCTCACATGATCGTGCTGTTCGGTGAATTTGGTTCCATCCAGAGCGGGCATGTTGGGCAGGACACTTCGTGGAATAAAATGTTATCCCAATGTCCAAGTTATTTTAACTTGCTAGCCCCGATATATTTCCCATGTAGCGCGCTCGCAACACCTGTTCAAGGCGAGTTCATGCGTGACTTATTTGTTCTTCTAACATCAATATCCGGCACATCCTTTTTGCCCCAAATCCATATGATCCACAACTTCAGTATCAACCTACATGCTTCCCCCTCTCTTTGTTGTGTAGTACGTGAATGTGCATTCACCCCCCCCCCCTCCAGCACGTGCCCTCTCCATCCCTCCCCCTTCCCGTTTTACCCACGAGTCTGACTGTCCACGATTACATAATCTCTGTTTACTTTGTTGTCACCTTCTCCCAGCTAACAATGATCTATTCTACATTTTCCTTGAGCTGCATCCCCTTTGATGTCACATTCTCACTCCTTGCACCTCCTTATCTCTGTGTCGCCCTCTCCCCTGACGTTTTGTCTGAAGAAGGGTCTCGACCCGAAACGTCACCCATCTCTTCTCTCCAGAGACGCTGCATTTCCCGCTGAGTTTCTCCAGCATTTTGTGTCCAACGTCTATGTAAACCGCCATCCGCAGTTCCTTCCTGCACCTTTCCATCTATATTTCTTCCTCTGGCTCCATATTTTTACGCCTCCTGTATCCTTAGCTCCTTCTTTCACACTTTCTCTCTTTTGATCTCTGGAACTTGTACCCATCCGAAATTCATTGTTGGTGCATTTACTGTGGGTGTCCGGATAACACGGCCGTTGCGTCCTGCTCCGCGCTGCTCTGGGTAGCTAACGGTTCTCTACAACAGGTAGCTGCAACATTAACCTACGTTCCTTTGTGTTATATTCCTCGGTTTAAATGTACGCTCTAGTGAAATAGAACGATTAAAATTGATTAATCTTTGCATCGACATCGATATTTTGAGGGAAATAAATGCATTGTATTAAAATCGCTGTGTCTGTAAACCTACCTTAGTTATTTTCGAATCCTGTGACAGGTAATCCGTTCATGGGTGAGTAGTGGCTAAGTTTAAACGTTAAAGAAGATGTGCGGGGAAAGTGCGGAAGAGTGTTTTGAATATCGACAGGTCTGGATATTGGGGGAAAGTACTTAATTGAGGCATTGTTCCTTAGATTATATGTCGAAATCAACACGCCTTATGATCAAAGTGCAGGATCAGCATTTCCCATTGAGGATGAGAGATAAGGATGGCAATTTAAGGGTCAGTGGTTGACGAATAGTGTTGTAAAAGCTCACGAAGGAGGATTGTCAGGTTTAAGAAGGAGGCATTAGACGCGGCTTTGCAGGAATATAAAGCGAGTCGGAAACTCAAGCGGACAATTAGAGCGGCCAGAAGGGGCATGAAATGTATCGCGAGGCAGAATAAGGAACGTCCCATGATTTCTTACACGTCCGTTAGAACTAAGGGAATGGCTGGGAGGGGAAGGTGGGAACATTCAAAGATCAAGGAGGGATTTATACGTCGAATCGGATAATGTCGGTGAGGAAATATAGCAGTACTTTGCATCGGTATTCACCCAGGAGAAGGGCTTGGAGGATAGCAAGTGTTGATAATACAAATATGTTAAGGCAGTTTATGATCGAGAAGTGGTGGTGCGGAAGAAATACCTAGTGAAAACCAAGGGACTATTATCCGTTGAGCTTCACGTCAATGGCAAGGAAGCTATTGGAGGGATTTCATCAAAACAGGAATTACTCTTATTTGAACGAGAATAGGCCAATTAAGGTTAGTCCGCACCGCTTTAATCCGGGCGATTAAGGTGTACAGGATTCAAGATGACTTGGTCGTATGGATTCGGTACCGTCTTATTGGGAATGTTGGAATGTAGATTTTCTGGCTGGAGCTCTGTGACAAGTGAAGTACCGCAGCGAACGGAGCTGGGACCTCTGCTGTTTGTGATATTTGTGATGATGACCACCATCGTATCTGCTTTCACCACCGCCCTCGGCAGCGCGTCCCAGCCTTCCAGGAGCATAAATCATAGAACAGTGCAGTACATGAGATAGGCACATCGGTATGGAGGAAATAAAGGTACATGGAACACAAGCAGGCTGAGGACTAGAGAGGCATAGAGTCGTAGAGTGATACAGGTCCTTCGGCCCAACTTGCCCACACCTGCCAACATGTCCCAGCTACATTATTTCCACCTGCCTGCGTTTAGACAATAGACTATAGATGCAGGAGTAGGCCATTCGTCCCTTGGAGCGACCACCGCCATTCAATGTGATCATGGTTGATCATCTACAATCAGTACCCCGGTTCTGCCTTCTCTCCCATATCCCTTTGACTCCGCTATCTTTAAGAGATCTATCTAATTCTCCCATGAAAGCATCCAAAGAATTGGCCTCCACTGCCGTCTGTGACAGAGAATTCCACAGATTCACAACTCTCTGGATGAAAAAGGTTTTCCTCATCTCCGTTCTAAATGGCCTACCCTTTATTCTTAAACTGTGACCCCTGGTTCTGGACTCCCCCACATCGAGAACATGTTTCCTGCCTCTAACGTGTCCAACCCCTTAATAATCTTCTATGTTTCTAAAAGATCCCCTCTCATCTTTCGAAATTCCAGTTAATAGAAGCCCAGTCGCTCCATTCTTTCAACATATGACAGTCCCGCCATCCCGGGAATTAACCTCGTGAACTTTGAGCCTCACCGCGGGGCCGTGGACTTAAAGTCTTGCACTGTCCAGTGCTTGAGCATCAGGCACATGAGCACATGCGCACACACACACACAATCACACTCACAAACACGAATCTACACACACAACCCCATGAAATTACAACATACACACTGACACGAATCTGCACATAAATACCCACTGACAGATACACCAACTGGAATGTAGACAGACAAACACATGCGAATATGACTATATGAACATATGCTCACACATACAAAGACAAATCTACATGTGAACATACATAAACAAACACAATCTCTCTCTCTCTCTCTCTCTCTCTCTCTCTCTCTCTCTCTCTCTCTCTCTCTCTCTCCCTCTCTCTCTCTCTCTCTCTCTCTCGCTCGCTCTTTCCCCCTCTCTCTCGTGCCAAGGGAAGAAAACTTGCAATCAGTCGGCCTTGGAAACTTGCAATCAGTCCGCGATCTCCAAACACTAACTCCACTTCCCATTCCCATACACCCTTTCTGTCCTGGGGCTCCTCCACTGTCAGAGTGAAGTAACAAGCGAATTAGCGGAATAACATCTCATATATCGCTTGGGAAGCTTACACCCCAGCGGTTCCCAGCCACAGGTGAAATACCAGAATATTGGGAAGTTGTGCATTTATTCTAGAGGGTCTAAACGGTAAAACCTTGGAACTAACGGCCAGTGCTCTACGTAGGTGGTCAGAAAGTTATCGGAAATGATTCCGAGAGACAATATCGACCGGCAGTTGGAAAAACAAGGACTGATTAGGGGTAGTCAGCGTGAGAGGGAAATCGGTGGTTGGCCCTAGTTTTGTTTTTCCACTTTTGCAGCGACTCCCTGCGCATTATCCAGAGGCCAATTAACCTAAAATACGCACGTCTTTCGGATATGGGAGGGAACCGGATCACCCGGACAAAGCCCTTGCTGAGGCAGCGTGAGGTATAAATGGAGTCAATGGAAGGGAGGTTGGTTTGTGTGATGGTCTGGGCTGCGTCCACAATTCGCTGCAATTTCTTGCGGTCTTGGATGGAGCTGTTACCGGACCAAGCTGTGAAGCATCCTGATAAAATGCTTTATATGGTGCATCTGTAGAAGTTGTTGAGAGTTGCAGGTGACATGCCAAACGCCCTAGGCCTTCTATGGAAGTAGAGGCGTTGGTGTGTGTGCTTTCTTGGTAGTTGTTTCAATATGGCTGGTCCAGAAGTTGGAATTAAAGGCAGTTAAATACAACCTACACCTGTTGTAACTTCATGCTCCACTTGGAGTTTGCCTCTGACCACGGTATCCCTTCTCTTACTCGAGTTCTGCCAACTTGTAGTTGCTATTTGTCTGTGCGTGTCCTTATTCTTCCCTTTTAATCTTTTTTCAAATTAGGTTTCCTGCGATCACAGCACCTTTCTAAATCAGTTATACCATCCCTCTGCAGTGTGGTAACCTTCCTCCGAGCACACGTTGCTTTAATGACCCTGTACTGGTCCCATCCTTTCCAGCCATGCAGTAATCTGAAACAATTAATTCAGCGCCATTTCTCAAATTACACTCCAGCTATTCCCCATTTCTACCCACACAGTCTGCCGTGTGCCATCGGCGTCAAATCAGTGAGAAATCACTTCATTATCCAGTCTCCCTAGCATGTGCCAGCAAAACAACATTGTTCAGTTCAGTTTAGTTTATTGTCACGTGCACCGAGGTACAGTGAAAAGCTTTTGTTGTGTGCTAACCAGTCAGTGGAAAGACAATACATGATTACAATCGAGCCATTTATAGTTTACAGATACATGATAAGGTAACAACGTTTAGTGCAAGGCAAATCCAGTAACGTCCGATCAAAGATAGTCTGCGGGTCACCAATGAGGTAGATAGTAGTTCAGGACCAAAGGTGATAGAGCAGAGCAAGATAGACCACTCGACCCTAAAAATCGTAGTAGGTCTGGGCGCCAGTTTAGTCGGCAGAAACTTGCAGAAACATTTAAAAAGAAAAATAACAAAAATGTGTGAATTGAGAGATGAGATATATTCTGCATTTTTATGGTATCATCACACATACTGTTCCCCCAAAACACTGATTACCCTGCGAAAGGCATCACGAAAGACGGGTTTTGCTTACTAAAATGGCGGATGTCTCGCTCCTTTGCGTACTGCACTTCAGTATAGGCAATTTCGACGGAGTGGTTCATCTTGCTCCTCTAGTATCTTTGTTCAGGACTGCTCTCCAGTTGTGGTCGGATGATTCGCTGCCTGATAACAGGGTAGAAACTGTTCCTGAATCTGGAGGTTTTGCGTTTTCACACTTCTATAATAGTGCCCTTTCTACCCATGTCATTGGCGCAATTTGTTCTATTTGTCCATCCCAAAATTGATGCTGTCTTATGTCCTGATAAAGTTCTATCTGCCAGTGGTCCTCTCAACTTAGCAGCTGATCCACGCACCTTTCTATCCTTCCATACTCTCTCCTTCGCTATCCAGTAGCCACCAATTTCCGCGCCACCAGTAGGTCCACCAACGTTCACATTCAAGCCATTTATGTAACTAATGCAACAATGCTCCCACTGCCCTTTGCAGTACTCCGTTGATACTCCTGTCAGAGAAACAGCTCTAGCAATCTCTTCCTTTGCTCCCCATAAAACCTCGGATAGATCTATTTATATTCACCGTTATATCTGATTCAACTGAAATCAGCTCCCTCTTAATTCAGGACTTTAATTCAAAAACTACACTTATCCTTTCCGATAACCATCTTTAAACATACAGAATTGTGGTCATTGTTCCCAAAGTGTTCCCAATTGACATTTGGGACCACCTGCCCAATTCCCAACAAAGTGTGGAGTACTGATCTCTCGAAGGACTCTCTGTTTAATGACCATAAATGAATATTAAATTCTGCCCCATTTCAGCGCCTTGCACTAAAGCAAGCCCTCGCTATCAGAGAAGTGTAAAACCACTCACTACTATCACCCTAGTGCTTTTACACCGTTCTGCGATTTATGTACATATGTTCCTTCAAGTAGTGCTGAATATTGGGTGAGTTATAGCATAATCCGTGCATAATATTAGACTCAGGAAGCATTTAAGTTAGTGAAATACACACAAGCATCTCAAAAAAGTTACACAAAATACACATATAAAATAAGGTACATTTCAAACAACGGGCATGACCACCAAAATTAAAATCTTCTTTTCTCAGCATATCCCGAACTAAATCTTAATAATAGGCGACACGGTGGCGCAGCGGTAGAATAGCTGCCTTATAGTGAATGCAGCGCCAGATACCCGGGTTCGATCCCGACTACGGATGCTGTCTGTATGGAGTTTGTACGTTCTCCCCATGACATGCATGGGTTTTCTCCGAGTTCTTCGGCTTCGTCATGTCGTCACAGACATTGCAGGCTGAAGGGCCTGTTCATGTGCTGTAGTGTAGTATGTACTAAGTCTAAGAAGCTGGTTGATTGTTCAGGAATATTTCCATCTTGCCCAAAGTTTGTTCCAGGGAGAATGCCTTATTTCAAGCTTAGTGTGAATGGCAGTTAGCGGCCACACACTCATTTCACCCCCTGCCATCGGGAAGATGTTACAGGAGCCTGAAAACTGCATCGTCCAGGTTCAGGAACAGCCTCTTCCCTGCAGCCATTCGAATTAAACACTACAACCTCAAATAAGCGCTGAAGTACAGAGACTATTATTGTTACTATAGCACTATTATTGGAGCTTTTTTGTGTGTACGTGTGTATGCGTGTATATATGTATGTATTTGTGAGTATGTGTATATCTACACACACTGCACTTTTTATTTCTCTCGTTTATTACATTGCTTACAGTGTACTATGTTTACATATTCTGTTGTGCTGCTGCAAGAAAGAATTTCATTGTCATACCTGTATGTTCCAGATAGGACAATGTCTTGGCTCTCGACTCTCTGCTTATGGAGAATGAGAGCAGGTCTCCACATCAGCAGAGTTAATGAATTGAAGTAACTGCAATATACTCCTTGTTTTTCACCAATCACACGCACTGCTCACCTAAGTGGGCTGTTAATTGATTTATTGGACAGATGCATCATGGAAACAGCCCCTTTAGCCCACTGTGTCCATGCCAACAGTCAGTTACACTACTTCTATGTTATCTCCCCTTCGTATCCATACCCTACACAATAGGGGCCATTTTATTATCTACGAACTGCATGTCTTTAGAATATTTGAAGAAACCGGAGCACCGGAGGAAACCCACACAGTGACAGGGTGAACGTGCAACCTCCACACAGTCAGCACCCGAGGTCAGGGTTGATCCTGGGTCTCTGGCACTGGGAGGCAGAGGCTCCACCACCTGCACCACTGTGCAGCATCACACATTTTTTGTCCATTCATTTGTATATTCTGTAATCAGCATCTGATTTTGAATTTAACATCAAACCAGAAGAAATATCTTAACACATGAACTATAATTTTGAAAAAAAGGACAGAAATATAAGCTCTGTCGAAAGAAACAAAAAGAAAAATAGGTTTGCATAGTAACTATTTAATTAGCTTAAAACATGCAGCTTTGTTGACCTTTACTTGCGCGGTAACAGATATGAAATGAATCAACATTTACTTTGGGTAATGGATGAGAAGAATCGATTATTTATGAATGTTATGTACAGTTAAATTATGGTAAAGAAGAAACAACTAATTTTTGCAAGCAATTATCAATTAAAATGAACTGAAATGGAACAGGCAGTTCTAAAGAGGCATATATTTTGAATTGATTGTATTATAAAATGATTGTTACCAAACTTGAAAGCGACGAATGCAACTAATATTATGCAGTTATTGATAAATCTGTTCATAGTTTACGTTCAATTGATGTATAGTTCCTTCACATGCAGACATAGGTTTTTTGAATGACAAATGAAATAGTCACTTGGCAAGATTTTCAGTTAATTTTGTATCACATTCACCAAATTTGATAACATGAGCAAACGCAAGGGAGAAATTAATTTGTAGATTTATTTGCTCATGTCAAATTTCAAAGCCTTCCTTTGAAACTAATATGCTAACCTATGAGGAGGATTTTGTAGCCAGTTTAAAGTGGACATTTGGTAGGTTATCAGAATGAACTCAGAATTTACAAATGAAATATGGAGAAATGTGATGTTTCGTTTAGTTTAGAGATACAGCGTGTAAACAATCCATACCGATCACGATCAACCATACACTAATTCTATCCTACACACAATGGACAATTTAGAGGCCAACTTACAACCCTGCATGTCATTGAGATGTGGTAGGAAACTGGAGCATCCATGCGGTCATGGGGAGAGTGTACAAACTCCGTACAGACAGCACCCGTAGTCAGGATTGAACTTGGCTCCCTGGCGCTGTAAAGCAGCAACTCTACCACTGCGCCACTGTGCCGCCTGTGATTCATTTGGACAAAATGTAGTTTAAGTTGCAGGTGATTTATTGAATTGAATGATACAGCATGGAAACAGGCCCTTCGGCCCATAGAGTTCATGCCGACTTGTGATCACCCGTTCACATACGCTTTGGAACATAGTGACCACAATATCAAACGTTCTAAAAGTCTTCTTCACATTAACTTTTTATAATTGGCTTCAAAGCCTCTTCTAACTAGCCTGTGAAATCTCCTTCACATTAACTTCTTATAATTTGCTTAGAAACCTGTAGATTTGCTGGTCTTTTATCAGCATTCCAGAATTTCGTATATATTTAAGTTGAGAAAAATAGGAATAAATGAAGATGGGTAAGCTCAGTGTTAATTGGCCAAAAAGATGGGTAGTGAGGGCAAGTTTAACGCATCAGTATGTGGTAGAGATGTTTGGCTCAGGAATTTTGCAGATAGGGACATCGACTGTCGTTTGTTTGTTTGTTTGTTCCTGAACTACAGCCAAAACGTTACACGATAGCGTGACAATTTTAGGCCCACCTTACTCACCGTCGTCCCTTTGGTGCTAATGGAAGAAGTTTCATTGAAATCGGTGTATATTTTTAAAGTTATTCACATTTTAAAGTTTAAATCTATCTCCTCGGGAGGGAGGGGGAGGGGGTGGGGGAGAGGAGAGTGTGCTGCACCAATGCAGGAGAGATTTGGGCCCCAACAGGTCCACTTGGTCTTAGATATCTAAAGATGGAGTTTACAGGTCATTGTTGGAACGACTTATCAGACTCACTGATTAACACTGATAACCCCTGGAGTAGGGCAGTTTCAAGTGCCTCCCCATAAAGGTTGACCGCGCGTTCACCAAATAAACCTATATATGCAAGTGGACTATTTGCAATGAATCAATGTTGCAACCCGTTAAGAAGAAAGGATAGAGTTTCTCAGTGAACTTGTCCGTGAAAGTGTACAGATGTGACATGTAATCGGCATTGTACAGTGTCACCTGGCCAGCCTCATAGTTCAGGTAGACGCCCAATCTCTGGGGTTTGACTGGAACAGGGAGGGCAGTACGTGGTGAAGACATAGTGGTATATTCCTCTCCCAGACGCCACAATACCCAGGCTCCGGATTTCGGCTCCGGTGTGAACTCCGCTTTCCTCGGTACCGATGCCTTTACCACTCCCACACTCCACATAGTGTTCCTTCCGACCTCTACCTCCCAGTAGTGGCTCCCAGTGTTGAAGCCCTGAGATGCCAGGACACCGTGCCACTGCACAAATCGCTCTGGTCTGTCAGGGACCATCTGTTTAGCACCGAGTCTGATGGCTGTCAGGTCACTGGACAGGATGAGTCTCGGATGCGCAGTGTTCGGATTCAGCTTCAGTTTGATCGGGACTGAAGGGGAGAAAAAAGTCTGCATGGTGAATTCACACGATTTGCCATTCAAACATTTTGACACATTGCTCCCCCCTCTCCCCATTCGTAACAAGGACAGAGTCCCCCTTGTCCTCGCCTTCCATCCCATCAGCCATCGCATACAACATATAATCCTCCAACATTTTGCCACCTCCAACAGGATCCCACTGCTGGCCACATCTTCCCATCTCCATCCCTTTCTGCTTTCTGCAGAGACCGTTCCCTCCAAAACTCCCTGGTCAGCTCGTTCCTTCCCACCCAAACCACTCCCTCCCCAGGTACTTTCCCCAGCAACTGCAGGAGATGCAACACCTGTCCCTTTACCTCCCCCCTCGACTCCATCCAAGGACCAAAACAGTCTTTCCAGATAAGGCAGAGGTTCACCTGCACCTTTGAGGATGTAACTAGGATAATTGACAGGGGAGAGCCGGTGGATATAGTGTACCTTGACTTTCAGAAAGCCTTCGATAAGGTCCCAGGTAGGAGATTAGTGGGCAAAATTAGAGCACATGGTATTGGGGGTAGGGTACTGACATGGATAGAAAATTGGTTGGCAGACGGAAAGCAAAGAGTGGGGATAAATGGGTCCCTTTCAGAATGCCAGACTAGTGGGGTACCGCAAGGCTCGGTGCTGGGACCGCAGCTATTTACAATATACATTAATGACTTGGATGAAGGAATTAAAAGTACCATTAGCAAATTTGCAGATGATACAAAGCTGGGTGGCGGTGTGAACTGTGAGGAAGATGCTATGTGGTTGCAGGGTGACTTGGACAGGTTGTGTGAGTGGCCGGATGCATGGCAGATGCAGTTTAATGTGGATAAGTGTGAGGTTATCCACTTTGGTGGTAAGAATATGAAGGCAGATTATTATCTGAATGCTGTCAAGTTAGGAAAATGGGACGCACAATGAGATCTGGGTGTCCTAGTGCATCAGTCACTGAAAGGAAGCATGCAGGTACAGCAGGCAGTGAAGAAAGCCAATGGAATGTTGGCCTTCATAACAAGAGGAGTTAAGTATAGGAGGAAAGAGGTCCTTCTGCAGTTGTACAGGGCCCTAGTGAGACCGCACCTGGAGTACTGTGTGCAGTTTTGGTCTCCAAATTTGAGGAAGGATACACTTGCTATTGAGGGCGTGCAGCGTAGGTTTAATAGGTTAATTCCCAGAATGGCGGGACTGTCATATGTTGAAAGGCTGGAGTGACTGGAATTTAGAAGGATGAGAGGGGATCTTATCGAAACATATAAGATTATTAAGGGGTTGGGCACGTTAGAGGCAGGAAACATATTCCCAATGTTGGGTGAAGTCCAGAACCAGGGGTTTAAGAATAAGGGGTAGGCCATTTAGAACGGAGATGAGGAGAAACCTTTTCAGTCAGTGAGTTGGAAATCTGTGGAATTCTCTGCCTCAGAAGGCAGTGGTGACCAATTCTCTGAATGCATTCAAGAGAGAGCTAGATAGAGCTCTTAAGGATAGCGGAGTCAGGGGGTATGGGGAGAAGGCAGGAACGGGGTACTGATTGAGAATGATCAGCCATGATCACATTGAATGGTGGTGCTGGCTCGAAGGGCCGAATGGCCTCCTCCTGCACCTATTGTCTATTGCATTTTTCGTGGTCATCTTCATATAGGCCAGATATTCCAAATTATTCCAAAATTCCAAATTATGAAATTATGAAATTCCAAATTATGAACTGAATTTAAATGACACAGTTTCCATCGTGTGATATGAAGCTGATAGCGATGCTTAAACTGATGGAAGGCAGAGATAAGGTAGACATTCACAACCTTTTTTTCCCCAGGGTGAAAATGTTGTGGACCACAGGACGTGGCCTTAAGGTGAGAGCGATGAAGTTAAAAAAATATGTACGGGGCATGTTCTTTTTAACACAGAGGATGCCTGGAGCATGTTGCTTGATGAGATGGTGGAGGCAGACACCATAGTGTCTTTTAGAGAGGTGCATGGATATGCAGAGAATGGAGGTATAGGTTTCAGGTAGAGGAGATTAGTTTATCTTGGCTTCATTGTCGGCATGGACATTGTGGGCCAAAGGGTCTGCTCCTGCACTGTACTGAACTCTTTAAACTGTTAGTTCAGGCCCCAGGATTACCAGCCGTGTTACATATCTGGTGTATCGCTACTGAACCTGTGGGCTGGCCTGGCCCAAATGTGTAGGAAGGACATGCAGGGGCTAATTTACACTGAACTTAGACACAAGAAGCTGGAGTAACCCAGTGGGTCTGGCAGCATCTCTGGATAAAAGGAATAGGTGACGTTTCAGGGCGAAACCGTTCTTCAGACTGGACCAAATGTGTCAATTTTTCCTCACAACTCTATCAAAATCTCTTCCATATTTCAAACACCATAATTCCTCGACTCTACTGGAAGATAAGTTTACCTGGATTAATTAACTTCAGCATCCGTTTCCACAGACTGAACTGAAAGGGGCCACTGAAATCATCTTGACTGAGGTCAATGGAAACTCTGGCGGGTCTTTGGAACTGCATGTTTTCACACCTGTGTTGGAAATAAAAAGTATCGCTGAGATGCAAAAGTAGAATGATACACCATATCTATGATCTCACTTTATATACTTGTCAGCACTGCCCTCAACTTCTGACTTTTCAGAGACTACTATCCAAGACTTAGGTCATAGGGAAATATGAACAACATATATAAGAAATATATAAATCAAGCTATTCTATGTGTTGATTGGGGATAGTTATTGACCAAGGAGGAATTTTCAGTTGGTTTTTATAGTATTCTGCAAGGGCTACTTCAGAAAGCAAATGGAGACCTCAACCAAAAGGCAACACTTCTGATAGTATTGAACTCCCCGTACTGCATCCCAAATCTTGGACTTTCCACTCAGCACTTAAATTCCATGCTTCATGTATCTTGTGTTTTATGTTGTATTTTGCTGGCAGACCAATTTCTCTCCTGGGATAAGTAAAGTTCTATCGTATTGTATCATATCGCATCCCTTGCACATGAGACATTGGTTTTTATTATCCATTGCTGGTAGCTTAACAGCCACCAGCTATTAACCTTCTCCATAGGTAATGGATATTCCTTCTGAACTGTGTGTGTGTTAGAGGAATTAAGTGTGAGGATATTGGAGAGGGTGTGGAAATGATGTACAATAACAGTGCTTTGGTTACATTGATTAGAAGGACTGGAGCCTCAGGGGCTTCCCAGGTAACGATCACATGACCGAGTGAAAGACTGGTTTCATGCAAATCCTCCCATGCGTTTTTAATGGATTTTTTAAGCCAGGAATAATTATAGAAATATAGTCCGGAAACAAACCTTTTGGCCCACCAAGTCCATGCCAACCATTGATCACTCGTTCACAATCGTTCCATGTTATCCCAATCTCCCATCCAGTCCTTACACCCTTGGGGCAATGAACAGAGGCCAATTAACCCTGCCCGTCCCGCTGAGTAACTCAGCGGGACCGACAGCATCTCAGGAGTGAAGGAATGCATGGCGTTTTGGGCTGAGACCCTTCTTTAGACAACTTGTCTGAAGAAGGGTCTCAACCCGAAAACGGCACCCATTCCTTCTCTCCAGAGATGCTGCCTGTCCCGCTGAGTTACTCCAGCATTTTGTGTCTCCCCTCAGTTTAAACCAGCATTTGCAGTTCCTTCCTACACAAAAGAAAGTACAAGCTCCCCACAGACAGCATCCGAAGTCAGGTTCAAAACAGGTCTCTAGCGCTGTCAGGCAGCATCTTTACCAGGTGCACCATAGTGCTATCCTCAGCAATAATAAATAAGAATAAAGCAATACACCTTGCACTTTGGAGATACAGTGCGGAAAAAGGCCCTTCGGCCCACAAGTCCATGCCGCCCTCTGATCGCATTAACACTATCCTACACACTAGGGATAATTTACTATTTTACCAAAGCCAATTACAAACCTGTACATCTTTGGAGTGTGGGAGGAAAACGGAGCACCTGGAGAAAACCCACATGGTCACAGGAAGAATGTACAAACTCCATACAAAAAGCACCCATAGTCAGGATCGAACATGGGTCTCTGGCGCTGTAAGGCAGCAACTCTACCGCTACACCACTGTGCCACCCCAATAATGAATTTTTCATGGTATTCATTAACTAATGAATAATAAGGGCTTTCTCCATCGTTGCTCCCACCCTCTGGAACTCACTACCTCAAACCATCAGAGACTCCTCCTCACTCACCACATTCAAAACATCACTGAAGTCTCACCTGTTCAACACTGCCTTCAACCACTGACCGTCGCTTCACCTTATTCTTCCTTTTCTGTTTGTTTATTTATTTATTTTTATGTCTTACTTAACCATGTAAAGCGTCTTTGAGTGTCTAGAAAAGCGCTATACAAATGTAATGTATTATTATTATTATTATTAATGGATCTAATGTATATTCCATTTGTTTGATCACAGGTAAAATTAGGGTTATTATTCAATGATTCTAAAGAACTCTAGCAGGTATATTGTGAGTTGGCCTGACTTGCTGAATAATCGACTTAAAGACATTTCTGAAGAATGAAGCCCTTACATAAGCTGGGAGAAGAGAAGGTTGAGGAGAAATGTAATTGATTATGTGAAGTAATGAAGGGTCTGGATAGATTTGATATTGAAGGACTGTTCACATTGGTGGAAGAGTAAAAGATATATAATGGATATACAATATAGGGGAAGAGTACTAAGAACAACATAATGAAAAATGATTCTAACTTCCACACCAGGCGCAGCAGTCGAGTTTCTGCCTTACAGTGCCAGAGACCCGGGTTAGATCCTGACTATGGGTGCTTATCTCTATAAGGTTTCTACGTTCTCCCCGTGACCTGCGTGGGTTTTCTCCGGGATCTCCAGTTTCCTCCCACACTCCAAAGACATACAGGTTCATAGGTTATTTGGCTTCGGTAAAAATTGTAAATTATCCCTAGTGTGTAGCATAGTGTACAAGGATCACTGGTCGGCGCGGGCTGAAGGGCCTGTTTCCACACTATCTCTAAAAGTCTAAAAATGTCTCAGCCTGCACAACCACCCCTGCCTTTTGGACGTCCCTTGGCAGTTCTTCTGATGGACATCATTTCATTCTAAACTAAACTGCTGGCATGCTATCAAAATCTGGAACATACGGATGCAGAATTGGTGGAGACATGTTTCACTGCAGTCTTTGAGGGAACTGGACAAACATATTCTGGAAGCAAGTTTGTAAGGTTGCAGAGAGAATTCCAGTAGGTGGAACTAGTGAAAAATAGAAACAAAAAAGGCAGTAGGCCATTCAGCCCTTCATGCCAGCAGCTTCATTCAATATGATCATGGCTGATCATCTAAAATCATTACCCCGTTCCTGCTTGTCCCCCATATCCCTTGATTCCTTTAGTCCTAAGAGCTAAATCTGATTCCCTCTGGAGTTACAGATTGGTTGGCACTGTTTGATGTTGTGGGAATTACAGAGACATGGCTGCAAGAGTATCAAAGCTGGGAACTGGATATTCAGGGTTATACGTCCTATCGAAAAGCCAGACGGGTGGGGTAGCTCTGTTAGTAAGGAATGAAATTCAGTACTATGCGAGGGGTGACATAGAATAGTAAGATTAAATGAGAACTTACCAGTTCGAAGTTTGATCTGTATTTTATGAGGAGTTACGATGAGGGACTACGTGAAGACCCCGTCCTGCACGCATGCGCGACATTCTTCAAAGCAGCGGTGTGGATTCACAGAAAAAACACAACGATTGAAATAAATATAGTAAAGAAAAAATAAGAACTTGATTACCAGTTGATCTGTATAAAAAAGGGTGGGAGCGGAGGGCACGTAGTCCCTCATCGTAACTCCTCATAAAATACAGATCAAACTTCGAACTGGTAAGTTCTCATTTAATCTTACTATTTTATTTCGGAGTCACGTGAGTGACTACGTGAAGACTTCAAAGCTCTGTGATTCCGAACCGTGTACCAGCTCATGCTTCACTCACTGTCTGAAGACCTTAGAGGGAGGAAGTATGTTATCGCAATAAAGAGCCTGTTTGTGAACAAAAAAGGTTTATTAATGACAACAAAAAACAGAGAGCTCCCCAGGGCTCAAATTAAATATTATCTGCAGACTCTAAAATTCTGTCTGCAAATGTAGCAGGTTGCGCCAGCGGTTTATTATAAAACCTTTGGAAAGTTCTTTCCGAGGACCATCCTGCTCTGGCCAGTATATGGTCCATAGGCACGTCCATTCGACTTGCCGCCGACGTAGATGCAGCCCTGGTGGAGTGAGATTTGAAAACATTGGTATTTACTCCCGCGGACTTAAGCACCTGCTTGAGCCACCTTGAAATGGTTTGGCTCGTCACCTGACCATGAGGCTTCTTGTGGCTTATCCATAAGGCTTTTTCTCTCCCTCTTAAGTTGAGTGTTGTGTCTATGTAATTGGCGAGATGGGTTTTGGCACACAGCCGTGGGTCAGATAAATATGTTGTAAGTTGTTCCAGCGTGAGTGCCCTGGGTGGTGGCCATCCCCTAAGGTGCGTCAGCACAATGCTGACATCCCAGATCTGAGTGTACCTTGGTCTGGGAGGGTTAGTGTTAAAAATGCCCCTCATGACTTTGGTTACTAGTGGATGGGACCCCAAAGCCAGTTGTCCTGCTGCTGGAACCAAATAAGCTGACAACGCACTCCTGGCTGTATTTATGGCGCTGTAGCTGAGTCCTTCCCGATGTAATCCAACCAGGAATTCTACAACACTGGTGGGTGTTGCTGTAGTGTAGGTAGTTCCTGTTTCGGAGCAATACCGTTCCCATTTTCTTATGTTGGTCAGGTATTGTCGCCTGGTGGACTCCCGGTGGGATGCGGTCATCATGTTGATGGCGTCCTCAGACAGTCCCAGGCCCAGTATAGGTCTTTTTAGAATCTGCAAGCCAGGAGATTGACTCTGTCATGGCACGGGTGACTAATGCCTGACACTGGGTGGATTAATAATTCCGGACTGCTGGGGAATTCCAACGGTGTTTCGACAGCCATGTCGAGGGCCACTGGGAACCATGGCTGTGTAGGCCAGTCGGGTATTATCAAGATTCCTGAAGCGGAATCCAATTGAATCTTGCGTAACACCCGACTGATGAGGCAGAAGGGTGGAAAAGCATAAAAGAACATTTTCCCCCAATACAGCGTGAATGCATCAACTGCTGCTGCCTCAGGGTCTGGTTCCCAAGCGACATACGTTGGTACCTGGTGATTTAGCCTGGATGCAAATAGATCGATATCTGGTGTGCCATATTGTTTTGTAATTTCGGCAAATACTTTGGGATTTAACATCCATTCGATGTTATCGTTAAATTTGCGTGACCTGGTGTCTGCCACTGTATTTTGCTTACCTGGTAGGTAAGTTGCTGATAACCAAGTATGTCTTTCGACACACCATTGCCAAATTATGTTGACCAATTTGTCACACGATGTTGACTTTATACCACCCATGTGGTTGATATAGGCCACCACCGTGGTATTATCTAATTGCAACCGGACATGTGCATGATGCGTATTAGATGAATATGCTTTTAAACCATAAAACGCACCCAACATTTCTAAATAGTTGATACCTCGTGTCTGTAGGCAAGATGATTCAGAATTAGTCCATCTGCCCCCTGTGCTGGATTGCATGTTAGTTGCTCCCCAACCCAAAGCACTGGCATCCGTTTGAATGGTTAATACTGGGTTAGTGATAATTATGGGACTGGAACTGAGGCTAATGTTCCTTGTCCACCATTGTAACTCTGTAATGGATTCAGCAGTTAAATACATAGCTCGGTCAAAGTGACCTGAGTTTTGCTTTAGTGCGTGCACTTTTGCTCTTTGTAAATTTTGGTAGTGCAAAGGCCCTAATTGTACAGCTGGAAAGGCTGCTACCATTTTGCCAATAACTCTAGCTACCTGCCGTATGGTTGGCTGACGTTTATGCATTAGTTCGTGGCATGATAGTGCCAATTTTGATGCTTTCCCCTTTGGCAGAGTTACAACCATGCGAACAGTATCAATCGTAAATCCAAGATAGTCCATGGTAGTGGACGGTGTAAGATTGGATTTATCTGGATGTATGACAAACCCCAAAGTTTCAAACAAACGTTTGGTGGCTGCTACTGCCAAAATAGCTGTCTCCAAGGTTTTCCCTACTATTAAAATGTCGTCTAAGTACGCCATGACTATATGCTTTTGTTTTCTTAATAACGCCAAGGCGGGTTTTAAGATTTTAGTGAACAACCTTGGAGCGGAGGTTAGTCCATTTGGTAAGACTTTAAATTGCCATAGCTGTTTCATCCAGATAAATTTTAAATATTTACGGTGCTCCTTGTGTATGGGTACTGAGTAGTAGGCATCTTTTAAATCAATGCCTGCTAGAAAGTAACCTGTAGAAATCAAAAGTCTGGCGGTTTCAAAAGTTTCCATCTTAAAATGTGTATACTTAACTGAGTCGTTTAACGTAGTTAAGTCAATGATGATGCGACATCCACCATCTTTTTTAGTTTTGGTGAAAATATTAGACACAAATTCCAAAGGTTCATGATTTGTTCTTTCAATGACACCTTTTGCTAGTAGCCTCACAAGTTCAGCTTGACCCTCTTGTTTGTCTTTGACTGAGAGGGTGAATACCCTTTGGGGTATGTGCTGAACTGGCGGAACGTTTTCATGAACAAATTCAATCTTATAACCATGAATGCAGGTTAGTATGTATTTGTCATTAGTAATGGTTTCCCATGCATCCAAAAACAAGTGCAATCTCCCCCCTGATAATATAGAGCCCCTACTGCTCATATGCCGAGAGGTACCAGACCCACCTACCTCCATGGTTATTGGTATTAATTTTTCTTGCGCCTCTTCGCTAGACGATGAGGTGTCTGCTGGGCTGTAGAGGGCTGCTGTTGACGTTGATGTTGTTGTTGTTGGGGGTGGCGCATTTTCCATGGGGTCCGCTCTGGGCCCTGGCCTAAAAAAGGCTTACGGGGAATAATTGCGGACCCCGAGCTTTCACCAGTCCCATATGGTGGTCTATGACTGGTGGACGCCGTGAGGTACTGCCGCCTGGGTTTGTTAGGTCTGCTCGGTCCTAAACCTACCCTCACGAGACCAAAGGTCTTGGATTCTTCCTCTAGGTCTTTCACCTTTTTTGGAAGATCCTTCCCAAAGAGCAGAATTGGAGGTTCTGAACCCGGTGTTTTGCAGAGTCCCGCAAACTTAGGGTTGAGGGCAGGCTTGATGTTTTCCTTCCGTAGGATATTTATCTGGTATTGGGTGGTACACAGCAGAGCTAATGTGTCTTGCTGGTTTGTGGAAATGTCCACCCCATCAATGGACCGAGCATATGATGTTATTCCTGCAGTCAGGAGTTTAAGGATCTTCTGGAGCTTCAACTCCAGGGTCCTGATATTCGGCCCCAAATGTCCCCAAATTTGGCTGTTTACAGCTGGTACATTTAATGATGTACAATTTTCTGGGGCTGTGTATAGCTCAAGAGCCTCATTGACCACCCGTTCTTGTAGGGGTTTTGAGGACAGGTGGTCAATGCTGGCTGCAAGTTTCGGCTCTAAAGGCCGACCCCCTCGTGGAATGACCACGTAGCGGTTGACCACCCCCAGCAGCTCTTCCTGATCCTGTACACTCTGCGTACTCCGGACATCTTCAGCCAACAACCCCTCTTCTTGACCAGCCCAGGCCTGGTCGCCACTGCTGCCTTCATTAGAAGGTGACACAATGGCCAGTGCCCCTAAAGGGTACTGCGGGAGTGCCTGGGCGCTCTGAGCCCTCCCTTGGCGAGTCTGCTGCTGCTCTCTTAGCAGGTCTCGCTGGAGCATTTGCTCCATAAGCCGTTCCATTCGGCTTAGGCGGCTGCCAGAGCCGCTGTGTAGCGGTGTAGCATCTTCATCCGAATCGTCGGACACTACCGCCCGGTTCTGGCTGCAGGTACCTCCAGCCCGCTGCTCAGGCTGCACTAGCGGTGCTGGGCTCGGCTCGGTAGTTACTGCCGCCTCTTGCCCCCCCTCCAAAGAACGTTCCTCAACGGGAAACGAACGGGGGCGAACTGCAATTTTCCTTCCTCTGGTCTTGCTCATCTTGGGTCGCCAATGCTTCCTAAAGCAGAGCACAGAGAAATATTCACGGCCACAGTAGAACTTACCTGTCGGCCCGACTTTTTAAATTGTAGCGGGAGCACCTTGGACTCCCGTTCGTCGCGGGTGCATTGCGTGAACGCTAATGTCGCGCATGCGTGCAGGACGGGGTCTTCACGTAGTCACTCACGTGACTCCGAAATAAAATCAGGTGTAGAGTTATTGTGGTTATAACTGCAAAATTGTAAGGGCAAAAATACCCTAATGGGAGTTATTTACAGCCCCCCCAAACAGTAGCCTTGATATAGGGTGCAAGTTGCATCAGGAGTTAAAAGTGGCATGTAACAAAGGTAATGGCTACGGTGGTTATGGGAGAGATTTCAATATGCAGGTAGACTGGGAAAATCAGGTTGATACTGGACCCCAAGAAAGGGATTTTGTAGAGTGCCTCTGAGATGGATTCTTACACCAGCCTACCAGGGAGAAGGCAATTCTGGATTAGTGCTGTGCAATCAACTGGATTTGATAAGGGAACTCAAGGTTACGGAACCATTAGGAGATAGTGACTATAATATGATAAGTTTTAATCTGCAATTTGAGAGGGAGAAGATAAAATCAGAAATGTCAGCATTGCAGTTGAACAAAGGGGACTACGGAGGCATGAGGGAGGAGCTGGCCAAAGTTGACTGGAAAGGGTCCCTAGCAAAGATGACGGTGGAGCAGCAAAGGCAGGTTTTTCTGAGAATAATCCAGAAGATGCAGGATCATTTCATTCCAAAGAGGAGGAAAGATTCTAAGGGGAATAAGAGGCAATCATGGCTGACAAGGGAAGTCAAGAACAGTATAAAACTAAAAGAGAAGATGTATAACATAGCAAAGATGAGCGGGAAGCCAGAGGATTGGGAATATTGAAGGAACAACAGAAGGTAACTAAAAATATGGGGAGAAAAGATGAAGTACGAAGGTAAGCTAGACAAGAATATAAAGGAGTATAGTAAAAACTTATTTAGCTTTGTGAAAAGGACAAGATTAGTTAAGACAAATGTGGGTCCCTTGAAGACAGAAGCAGGTGAATTTATTATGGGGAGCAAGGAAATGGCAGACTCATTGACCAGGTCCTTTGGTTCTGTCTTCACTAAGGAAGACACAAACAATCTCCCAGATGCACTAGGGAACAGAGGAGCTAGGGTGAAGGAGGAACTGAAGGAAATTCACATTAGTCATGAAACAGTGTTGGTAGACTGATGGGACTGAAGGCTGATAAATCGCCAGGGCCTGATGGTCTGCATCCCAGGGTACTCAAGGAGGTGGGTCTAGAAATCATGAATGCATTGGTGCTCATTTTCCAATGTACTATAGATTCTGGATCAGTTCCTGTGCATTGGAGAGTAGCTAATGAAATCCCACATTTTAAGAAAGGAGGGAGAAAGAAAACAGGGAATTATACACCAGTTAGCCTGACATTGGTAGTGGGGAAGATGCAGGAGTCAATTATTAAAGATGTAATAGTGGCGCATTTGAGTAGCAGTAACAGGACCAGTCCAAGTCAGCATTAATTTACGTAGGGGAAATCCTGCTTGACTAATCTTCTCGACGTTTTTGAGGATGTAACAAATAAAATGGACAAGGGAGAGCCAGTGGATGTAGTGTATCTGGCTTTCAGAAAGTCTTTGATAAGGTCCCACATAGGAGATTAATGGGCAAGATTAGAACACATGGGGGTTGGGTATTGACATGGATAGAAAATTGGTTGGCAGTCGGGAAACGAACTGTAAGAATTAACAGGTCCCTTTCAGAATGGCAGGAAGTGACTAGTGTGGTGCCGCAATGTTCGGTGCTGGGACCGCAGCTATTTACAATATATATTAATGGTTTAGATGAAGGAATTAAAAGTAACATTAGCAAATTTGCAGACGACACAAAAGCTGGGTGGCAGTGTGAACTGCGAAGAGGATGCTATAAGGATGCAAGGTGACTTGGGTAGGTTGGGTGAGTGGGCAGATGCATGGCAGATTCAGTATAATGTGGATAAATGTGAGGTTTCCACTTTGGTGGCAAGAACAAGGCGGCAGATTATTATCTAAATGGCATCACATTAGGAAAAGGGGACGTGCAACGAGACCTGGGTGTCCTAGTACATCAGTCACTGAAAGTAAGCTTGCAGCTACAGCAGGCAATGAAGAAAATTCTCTGCCTTAGAAGGCAGTGGAGGCCGATACACTGGATGCATTCAAAACAGAATTAGATAGAGCTCTTAGGGCTAGTGGAATCAAGGGATATGGGGAGAAGGGAGGAATGGGGTACTGATTGTGGATGATCAGCCATGATCACATTCAATGGCGGAGCTTGCTCAAAGGGCTGAATGGCCTACTCCTGCGCCTATTTTCTATCTATCTACTGTATGTTTGTTTCCATGAAAACATCCAGCGAATTGGTCTCCACTGCCTTCTGTGACAGAGAATGCCATAGATTCACAACTCTCTGGGTGATAAAGTTTTTCCTCATCTCAGTCCTAAATGGCCTACCGCTTATTCTTAAATTGTGACTCATCGTTCTGGATTCCCCCAACACCGGGAAATATTTCTCTGCATCTAGCCTGTCCAATCCTCTAAGAAATGTATATGTTTGTATAAGATCCATTCTCATCCTTCTAAATTCCAGTGAATAGAAGCCCAGTCGACCAATTCTTTCATCATATGTCAGTCCCGCCATCCGGGGGAATTAACCTGGTGAACCTACGCTGCACTCCCTCAATAGCAATAATGTCCTTCCTCAAATTAGGAGACGAAAATTGCACACAATACTCCAGGTGCGGTTTCACCAGGACCTTGCACAACTGCAGCAGGACCTCCTTGCTCTTAAACTCAAATCCTCTCACAAAGAAGACCAACATGCCATTAGCTTTCTTCACTGCCTGCTGTACCTGCATGCTTACTTTCACTGACTGATGTACAAGCATACCCAAGTCTTTTCCTAATCTGACACCATTCAGATAATAATCTGCCTTCCTGTTCTTGCCACCAAAGTGGATAACTTCACATTTATCCTCATTATACTACATCTGCCATGCATCTGCCCACTCATCCAACCTACCCAACTTACCCTGCAGCCTCATAACATCTTCCTCGCAGCTCACACTGCCACCCAGCTTCGTGTCATCCACAAACTTGCAGACGTTACATTTAATTCCCACATCTAAATCGTTAATATATATTGTAAATAACTGGGGTCCCAGCACCGAGCCTTGCAGCACCCCACAAGTCACTGCCTGCCATTCTGAAAAAGACCTGGTAATTCCTACTCTTTACTTATGTCTGCCAAGCAGTTCTCTATCCATGTCAATATCCTACCCCCAAGACCACGGCCTCTAATTTTGCACATTAATCTCTTGTGTGGGAACATGCCAAAGGTTTTTTGAAAGTCGAGATGTACGATATCCACTGGCTCTCCCTTATCCAATCTACTTGTTACATCCTCAAAAAGTATGTGCAAGCAGATAATGGTTTGTCTTTGCATCATGTATGGCATACACATTGTGGGCTGTGCTGTCTGTCTCCTTCCATCTAGATCCCTCCCTTTTACTTTGCATTTCACCCATCCTCTCTTCTTAACTGACACATATTTGTTGCCTTTTTATCTCCAGCCTGTGTCACTTATTCCACTGCCAATAAAACCCCCGCCCAAACTGTATCTATCTATCACTCGCCAGGCTTTGTCCCGCCCACCACTCCTTCTCAGCTTTCTCCCTGCTACTACAATCAGTATGAAGAAGGGTCCCGACCCAGAATGTCGCCTGTCCATTCAATCTACAGATGCCGCTGAGTTCCTCCACCACCCTGTGTTTTGATCAAGATTTCAGCATCTGCATTTCCGTGTGTCTCCTGTCTTTGTTCTGGATTTCCAGCCCCTAAAGTTTTTTGCTCCAATGAACCCAAGTATTCATTCACTTTGCCTGCCATCCGTATCCAACAATGCAAAGGACTACAGGTGGAATGGGTTGCATTACAGAATATATAACTGTCAGCCAAATATGGACAATAATGCACTTACCGGCCAAGAATATTTTTAATATCCTGAAAGAGAGAAGATTGTTTTAGTTTTAGTTTTTAATTGTAGAGATACAGCAGAGAAACAGGCCCTTCGACCCACTGAGCCCACACCGACCAGCGATCCCCGCACATTGACACTATCCTGCACATACTGGTGACCAATTACATTTAAACTAAGCCAATTATCTACAAAATTGTACGGCTTTGGAGTGTGTGGGGAAACCGAAGATCTCTGAGAAAACTCACGGAGGTCACGGTGAAAACGTACAAACTCTGTACAGACAGTACGCGTCGTCAGGATCAAACCCGGGTCCCTGGTGCTGTGAGGCAGCAACTTTATCGCTGAACCACCAATAAAAGGGTGGGCCTTTTATTACAACATTGCATTACAAAGATCTGTCAGAAACTTAAACAATGGCAAAAATGCATTTCCAATATTATTGTGTAAGAATTGCAATTTGACTTTAAAATGTCACAAGATTTGGACACAGAATAGTTTCAATACCGAACTCATAATTCAAAATTCTCGGTGGTGGTGCATGTTGATAAAATGGCAGCATTTAAGTGGCTTTTAGATAGGCACATGGATATGCAGGGCATGGAGGGATATGGATCATGTGCAGGCTGAAGGGATTAGTTTAGCTTGGAATCATATTCACCTGTGAGATTGTGGGTTGAAAGGTCGGCTCCTGTGCAATGTTCCAAGTTCTATTAACAGAAAAAACTGTTAAAATTGAAGCTCACAGACCTATGAGGAAATGATTCTTTGGTGCAATAAACCTCTATTATTTCACGGTGTGACTATTTGGAAGTCCTGATGCATCCAATTTGCCACATCACTTGTTGATTTCCCTGTTCCTTTTAACAAACCAGGGTCTTAGTCGCCATTGATGGACACAAAATGCTGGAGTATCTCAGTGGGACAGGCTGCATCTCTGGAGAGAAGGAATGGTGACGTTTCGGGTTGAGACCCTTCTTCAGATTGAGAGTCAGGGGAGGGGGAGATACAGAGATAAGAAAGTATAAGGTGTGAGAACGAGACATCAAAGGGGGTGGAGATCAAGGAAAATGTAGAATAGATCATTGTTAGCGATGAGAAGGTAACAACAAAGCAAACAGAGATAAAATGTAATCAGGGACAGTCAGACTGGTTGGAGTACTGGGAAGGGGGAGGGATGGAGAGAGAGGGAAAGCAAGAGTTAATTGAAGTTAGAGAAGTCAAACTATCTCCGGTTTAAACTAGCATCTGCAGTTCCTTCCAACTCTTAGTTGCCATTCTTCCTTCAGCATTCTGATGCTAAAGTTCCACACTCACAGAGCAGCACGGCACAATACTGGAGCAGGCCCTTTGGCCCACAATGCCTGTTCCAAACACAATGCCAAGATAAACTAATCTCATCTGCCTGCACGTGACCATGACGTGCCTGTCTAAAAGCCCATAAACACCAGTATTGGTCCTGCATCCACCACTACCACCCCTGGCCCTGCATTCCAGGCACCAACCACCCCTCGCCTGCCCCACACATCTCCATTATATTTTGTCTCCTCACCATCACGCTATGCCCACTGATCTTTCATATTTCCACCATGAGAAAGGGTTCTGACCGTCTACACTGTGGCTCTCTTAATTTGATCTACTTCCATCAGTCCAGAGAAAACACCGACAGTCCAGAGAAAACTATCCAAGTTTGTCCATCCTCTTCTGATACTAATTCCCTGTAATCCAGGCATCATTCTGGTCAACATCTCGTGCATTCTCTCCAAGGCCTCTACAGACTTCTTATATTGGGGTGTCCAGAACTGCACACAATACTCCAAATGAGGTCTAACCAAAGTGCTAAAAATCTGCATTGTGTCTTCCTGACACTTATACTCAATGCCCAACTAGTCTTTTCCTTTTCACTGGCTTGCAGAACTTGAGTCTAACATGATTCTGTGTGCTGGTCGTGTCTATAAGCTTGTGATGGTGCAAGAGGCAAGATTTTCACTGCATCTGTCCCTCACTGTATGTATTCATATGACAATAAGCTCAACTTGACTTAACCAGTCTCCCTTAAAACTCACCTGGGCCCCACTCCCCATGCTTCCTTGAAACTTGCCTCGTTCTGCTTCCAGTGCTCTGTTTAAATGTACCTGGTTAACTGGAATAGAACTGGAAAAATCTGGAGTAACTCAGCGGGCCAGGCAGCATCTCTGGAAGAAAGGAATAGGTTTGGGGTCGAGACCCTTCTTCAGACTGAGAGTCAGGGGAAACGAAAATGAGAGATATAGAAGGTACATAGAAGAAATGAATGAAAGATATGCAAAAAACGATGATCGAGGAAAGGTGTAGCTCACAATGGTCCATTGTTGCCTGTGTGGTAGGTGATAACGAGTTAACTGGAATGTTTATTGTTATTCTGCATATCATCTGTAAAATGATTTAAAACAGTGCAAAACACAAAGTGCCTGAGGAATTCATCAGATCATGCAGCATCTGTAGAGGGGGAAAGGAAACATGATGAATTGGGTCAGAGCCTCCTCTAGAGTGATTCAGACCTCATTAGTGTACATAGTGCTGTTATAACTCAGCAGGTCCAGCAGCATGTTTGATGGTGCCGTTATATCAGCAGGTGAAGTAGCATGTTCAATGGTGCTGTTATAACAGCAGGTGAAGCAGCATGTTTGATGGTGCTGTTATAACAGCAGGTCCAGCAGCATGTTTGATGGTGCTGTTATAACAGCAGGTGAAGCAGCATGTTTGATGGTGCTGTTATAACACCAGGTGAAGCAGCATGTTTGATGGTGCTGTTATAACAGCAGGTGAAGCAGCATGTTCAATGGTGTTTGACCTGCTGAGCTATTCAAGAACTTTGTATCCTCTTGTGGAAACCAGCATCAGCAATTTCTTGTTTCTATATTAATTAAGTGTGTTGGAGTATGAATGAATACGATGCAAGATTCTGGAAAAGCTGTGATTTTGGTTTAGAGTTTAGAGATACAGCCCGGAAACAGGCCCTTCCGACCACTGAATCTGTGCCAACCAGCGATCCTCACCCATAAACACTCTCCCATACACACTTGGGACAATTTACATTTCTACGAAGCCAATTAACCTACAAACCTGCATGTCTTTGGAGTGTGGGAGGAAACCAAAGTTCTCGGAGAAACTCCACGCGGTCACAGGGAGAACGTACAAACTCCATACAGCCAGCACCCGTAGTCGGGATAGAACCTGTGTCTCTGGCGCTGTAAGTGCTGTAAGGCGGCAACTATACCACCGTACCACCCATTCTGGGACTGGTGCTGCCAAAGTTCTGAATGTGGACTGATGGAGTTCTCTACTGTACATTGGGTTTTAGAATCTGAATGGTAATGGCATCATGTTTCCCATGTAAACAATAGACAATACCTGCATAAATTCTGCATCTTCCAGACTCAGATTTTCTTGCATGTCCAAGATTGCTTCCTTAAGTGATGCATGCTGTTCGGAGATTTTCTTTAGATTTTCATCTTTTTGTTGCAATATGGCATTTTCCTTTTGCTCCAGTATTGTTTTCAGCTTTTTCTCTTCCTGGTGCAGAAACTGGTGCAGTTCTTCGAACTTAGATTCAATGTTCTTCTGCAGAGCCGCAGATTCTTTCTGATGGAATAAACAACAGGTGGATTTACCCAGTGCAAGGTGAGAAGTTCATGGGTCGTGGAGCACAGAACAGGAAACAATACAGCATAGGAACAGGCTCTTTGTTCCACCATGCCACAGCTGAACATTATGCTAGGTTATAACTGAAAACACACACCTCCAGATTCAGGGACAGTTTCTTCCAGCTGTTTCCACGCAACTCAACCATCCTCTCACGAACTAGAGACCAGTTCTGCCCAACCATCTACCTCATTGGAGTCCTTTGAACTATCTTTAATCGGTCTTTACCTTTCTTTTTATTTTAGCGATACAGCGTTGAAACTGGGCCTTTGGCCCACCAAGTGTGTGGTGACCAGTGATCCCCCATACACTAGCTCTATCCTACACACTGGGGACAAATTACAGAGGCCATTTAACATATAAACCTGCACATCTTTGGAATGTGGGAGGAAACATCTTTAAGGTGAGAGGAGCAAGTTTAAGGGAGATGTGCAGTGCAAGTATTTTTATTTACACAAAGGGTGGTAAGTGCTTGGAATGTGCTGTTGTAAGGGGGGGGGGAGTTGAGGCAGATACATTAGAATCATTTTAGAGGCTTTTGGACAGGCAAGTGAATGGTGGGATATGGACAATGTGCAGGCAGATAAGAGTTGGTCCTGTCATTATGTTTGGCAGACATTGTGGGCCAAAGGGCTTGTCCCATGTTCTGGGATGGTGATGGTTTGACACTGTGGTGCAGATTCAATCTCCTTGTTTACAGTAGGCTGTGTTGAATAGGTTAATTAACTTGACATCATTAAAAGGAGTTGTATTATATGGGAAGTGAATAAGGTTCTGAGTGGAGTTGTTGACAGGATATGTTGCAGGAAGGAACTGCAGATGCTAGTTTAAACCGAAGATAGACACAAAACATATTTCATTATCTCAGTATCTCCCTCTCCCCTCATTCAGTCTGAAGAAGGGTCAAGACCCAAAACGTCACCCATTCCTTCAGACAGAGATGCTGCCTGTCCCACTGTTACTCCAGCATTTTGTGTCTGTCTTGTTGACAGGATACTTTCTCTGGTTGGGACAATCTAGAACAGGATAGATTCAGCCAACAGCTTTACCTACTGAAGGAGGGAATGAAGAAAGAAATCTGAGGAATGAGCCTGAAGAAATGTCCTGATCCAAAATGTTACCTATTCATTTCGTCCACTGATGCTGCCTGATTCCCTGAGCTCCTCCAGCACTTTATGTTTTGTCCAAGATTCCAGCATATGCAGTTCCTTTTATCTCCAAGGGAAAGGGAATGGTTTTTGTTTGCTCAAAGGTTTGTGAGCCTCTGGAACTCTTCAGACTGGAGAGATGTCATAGATGAATTGATGTAATAGGTACGGTAGCGCAGCGGTAGAGTTGCTGCTTTACAGCGAATGCAGTGCCGGAGACTCAGGTTCGATCCTGACTACGGGTGCTGCACTGTAAGGAGTTTGTACGTTCTCCCCGTGACCTGCGTGGGTTTTCTCCGAGATCTTCGGTTTCCTCCCACACTCCAAAGACGTACAGGTATGTAGGTTAATTGACTGGGTAAAAATGTTTTTTTTAAAATTGTCCCTAGTGGGTGTAGGATAGTGTTAATGTACGGGGATCACTGGGCGGCACGGACTTGGTGGGCCGAAAAGGCCTGTTTCCGCGCTGTATATATATGATATGATGATATGATAATAGAGAGAAGTCAAAAGTTATGACTAGAAAGGTGGACAGGCTTGATGGAGCACATGGAGATACAAGGAAGTGCAGATACTGGAATCTTGAGCAAAATGCAAAGTGCTGTCGGAAATATACATCGTGTAAGATTTGAGAAGTTTTCCCTCATTCTGAAAGCAACACAAAACCAAAGAGCTGCAGTTTGGACATTTTAAACGGGAGACTGGGGCTGATAGCGGAGAAAGGCTGCGGTCGGTTTTTTCCAAGGGATGTCACAATCTGTGGGTCCTAAGATGGCTGCAGGACCTCGTGACCAGCCACAAAAGCAAAAACCTTACAGCCCAGTCTCTAGGTTTCTGCAAAGCCACGGCCAGAACAATGGATGGGTAGTGGCCATGCAGAAGCTTGCGAAACCAGGTCGAAGTCCAGACACTGGGGCACTGACATCAGCATACTCACAATGCCCCAAGCCGACCTACACAGTTAATCTCGTTAAGGGGGCACAATAGCCCATAGAAAACTACCTGGTAGGTGATGGGAAACCAGTTAAACCCATCACCTTGCAACGAAATACCAATTAACGCCGTCTGGCCATCCCCGGTATCCCCGGACATAAGCGCAGATCAGAGAGAAAACTCATACATATCTTTTTAAACAAAGAGATTCCAAGATCTGGCGGGAGATAGGACGGGTCAGAAATAGTATAACTGGCCACGACTTTTGGGTTTTAAACGGAAGAAGAAAACCTGCAAGGAACGCAAGCAGGCAAGAAAACGAATGCAGGAGGAAAAGACAGGCAAGAAGAACGGATGCAAGAGAGAGGAACAGGCACGCAACTCGAGGAGAAATACTGCAAAACGAACAGCCAGTAACCCCAGTAATAGCCCCATGGTGAGCATGCACCCAGATCCTGCATATCCTGGACATAGTTTAGTGTAGAGGGGAGGGTGGTTTGAATAAACGTTGGGTGTGTAAAGAAATATGTGTTGGTCAATTTTGCGATGTGTCGTACGTTCCCCATCTTACAGTCGTGTATATGTCTTGTAGAACTGTGTGTTTAAGAATTCAGCGAAAAAGGTATTCGTGTATACGTCTTGTGGAACTGTGCGTTTTGTGATTCATAAGTCCAAGGTATTCATGTGATTCAATATGTGTTTAATAGATATGTCGTATAGCAATATATAAGTATTCATGGACAATAGTCCCAAGCGCTAAATAAAAGCCTTTTTCATTTAAACCCTGGTTTTCAAATCTGGTCTGGTGGAATTTTTCTGCACTATAAACGCTCCTGCATCTAAGTCCAGTGTCTAGAACCGTAGGGGGTGAGTGGGTCGAACCACTCACGGGGAACCAGTGTGCACGGCCTGGTCAAGGGATCAGAGCAAGGCACGGGGACCTTAGGTCGGGCGAAAGATCGGCGCAGAAACCCCTTACAATCGCATGGGATCAAAGGAAAGAAAGCTGAATGGATAGAAAACTGGCTTCATGGAAGGAAGGAGAGGATGATGGTGGAAGGTTGCTTTTCGGACTGGAGGCCTGTGACTAATGGTGTGCCATGGGGTTCGGTGGTGGTCCCATTGCTGTTTGTCATTTATAGCAAAGATGTGGATGAGAACATACATGCAGAGGGGAAAGATTTAATAGGAACCCGAGGGGTTACTTTTTTATTCACAAAAAGCTGGAGTAACTCAGCAGGTTACTTTTTTACACAACGGGTGATAGGTGTATGGAACGAGTTGCCTGAGGAAGTAGCTGAGGCAGGTACCCTTGCAACGTTTAAGAAACATTTAGACAGGTACACGGATCAGGTAGGTTTAGAAGGATATGGGCCAAACACAGGCTGGTGAGACTAGTGTAGATGGGACATGTTGTCCCGTGTGGGCAAGTTGGGCTGAAGGGCCTGTTTCCACACTATATGACTCTATGAACTGGTCGATTCAGGAGCATCTGTGAAAGGAATGGACAAGCAGCCCGAAACATTGCTGATCCATCCCCTGCAGAGATGCTGCCTGACCTGACCCACTGCATTACTCCAGCACTTTGTGTTTTGATGGACCACTTGTCTGATTCCTGCTCCCTTCCCTACGCTTCTCATGCTGTGTAGTTGGAGAAAACATCGGGCCTTTCAATGAAGGCACAAGAAACTCAGGATGCTGGAACCGTGAGCAAATGATCATTGTGATCTTTGGCGTGGAATCGGAGGAAACAAAATATTACAACAGATCAAATATATAATGGAGTGAAAGGCACGGAAATTAAATATTTACCTGGTGCTAGATTGAGTCAATATCTCACATGCATGACATTGGACCGCCACACTAGTTTTTACATTAACTGTTTCGTTTCCCATCTCAACTGTGCTTTGGTGTGGGACCTTTAAACGGCCCTTCGAACCTTCAGTTTATTTACATCTTCCTCTTCTTCATCCTGACTTTCACAGCAATCAAGCATTTGTTCACTCAGGGACTCGATTTCTTTCCGTAGCATTCCCTGGAACAGAGAAACGCGCAAAAAAAGTCACATCGGTCTCCTGAAAAAGACGACATTTTTAAAGTCTGTTGTCAATGATCTGGAAGATCAACCCCAATTATAGTCTGGCTCAGCTGGAAGAGCAGCCTCACAGCTCCAGCCATCTAGTTTCAACCTGGTCCACCATGTTTGTCCATGAGGCGTTCTCCTTGTGTGGATTACACCCATTTGCTCGCAATTTTTTCCATGTTCCATAAAACAGGCAATCCGGCATGTTTCCAGCGACTCCAACCAATTTCTACAGATGCACCCTAGAAAGCATCGTATTAGAATGTATCACAGCTTGGTTTGGCACCTACTTTGCCCAAAACTGCAAGAAATTGCAGAGAGTTGTGATGTCACCCAGTCCATCATTCAAACCAGCCTCCCCCTCATCAACTCCATCGACACCACACTTCCTCAGGAATGCAACCAACATCATCAACATGGCTGTAGCTGCAATGTATCTGGTCAAGGACAGAATTTCCATTCATAATTATAATAACAATTAAAAAATTGGGGAAAGGGATAATCTAAGAATGTCAGAAATTGGAGCAGATTTTGATAACTGTGTCCTTCACCCGAGCACTACCCACTTCCCTTCCCCATTCTCTTGGTCCTCGTCTCTCTTAGGGGCAAATTCTCTCTTGAACGTATTTAACGACCTTTACTCCGCCACTCTCTGCAGTAAACTATTCCAAAGATTCACCATCCTCAGTGAAGAAGTTTCTCTTCTCCATCTAAACGGATGGCACGGTAGCGCAGCGGTAGAGTTGCTGCTTTACAGCGAATGCAGCGCCGGAGACTCAGGTTCGATCCTGACTACGGGTGCTGCACTGTAAGGAGTTTGTACGTTCTCCTCGTGACCTGCGTGGGTTTTCTCCGAGATCTTCGGTTTCCTCCCACACTCCAAAGACGTACAGGTATGTAGGTTAATTGGCTGGGTAAATGTTAAAAAAAAATTGTCCCTAGTGGGTGTAGGATAGTGTTAATGTGCGGGGATCACTGGGCGGCACGGACTTGGAGGGCTGAAAAGGCCTGTTTCCGGCTGTATATATATGATATGATGATATGATGATAAACGAGGAACTGCCCGTTCTTAAATAACGACCCTGTTTTTAGATTCCCCCACAAGGGAAATCATCTTCTCAACATCTGTCTTGCAAATCCCCCTCATAACCTTCCGTGTTTCAACAAGGTCACATCTCATTCTTCGAAGCAGCAATGAATACAGACTAAACCTGCTCAACCATTACTCATAGGGCAAACACGTAATGTGAGCAATCAAACAATATGCATTATCTGGGCTGCCTCCAATGCAAGTTATCTTCTCCTTGAAGGGCCTGTTTACCTGCTGTATCTCTAAACAAAACTAAACTGCAGATGTTAGAATCTTGAGTAAAACACTGCTGGAGGAACTCCGCGGGTCAGGCAGCATCTGGGGAAAGAACTAACAGATGGGTTTTCAGGTTGGGTCTGAAGAAGGGTTCAGAATGTTGTCTCGATGGGTGGGTATTACGTATAAGGAGTGGTTGTTTCCCCCAGAATGCCAGCAGGTGAAGGGAGATCCCATAGACGTTTATAAAATTATCAAAGGCATAGGATAGGGTGGACAATCAGAACATTTTCACCACAAAAGGTAGGAAATGTCAAAGACTAGAGGCATAACTTTAGGTGAGAGGTGCAAACTTTAAAGGAGATGTACATGGCAAATATGAAAGTGGCTTTTAGGAGACACACATTAATATATGGGGAAGCACATGGATCATATGCAGGAAGAGATTTGTGGATGTAACCCTGTCCGTCACACAGACCACACTCCCCACCAATGACTCCATCTATACTTCAAGCTGCCTCGGAAGAACAGCCAAATTAATTAACGACCTTTCCAAGCCTGGTCATTCCTTCTGCTCCCTGGTCCTGTCAAGCAGCAGATTCAGAAGCTTGCAAGAGAGCAACTTCAGCGTCAGAAACACCTTCTTCCCCTCTTATTGCACTTCTGAATGGTCCTTTCAAAATCTAGGCAACCGACCTGATTTTCTATCCGACCTTATTGCAGGCAGTGGACTTTTTCTGTGGAACTGTTGCATTGTTCAGTTTAATTTAGTTTAGTTATACAGCGCGGAAACAGGCCCTTCGGCCCATCAAGTCCGCACTGATCGGCGATCCCTGTACATCAGCACTATCCTACACACGAGGGACAATTTACAGTTTTTACTGAAGCCAAATTAACCGACAAACCTGTACATCTTTGGCTTGTGGGAGAATGTACAAACTCATTACAGACAGCACCAGTAGTCAGGATTGAATCTGGGTCTCTGGCGCTGTAAGGAAGCAACTCTACCGGTGTGCCACCATTGCCACCCCTGATTGTAAAGCTGGGAAACGACATTCTGCACTCTGGCATCTTTCTCTTTGCTCTGGATTTTCCTCTTGTGTTTGGCTTGATTCTATTCTTTTATAGCATTATCTGATTTGATTAGATAAGCATGCAAACAAAAGCTTCTCACCGTACCTTGGTACGTGTGTCAATAATAAACCTGAACCAGAGAAGCTTAGTTATACAGCATCATGGTCAGCATAGATATTGTGGGTTCCTGTGCTCTGTTTTTCTATGTTCTATGAAACTGTGAGGGTCAGTTCTTGCCGTGTACCTTTCTATCTATATACTAAAACTCTCGTTTGTTTGTTTGTTTGTTCCTGAGCTACAGCGAAAACGGGACACAATAGCGCAACAATTTTAGGCCCAATTTACTCACCGTCGTCCCTTTGGTGCTAATGGAAGAAGTTTCATTGAAATCGGTGTTATATTTTTTAAGTTATTCACATTTTAAAGTTTAAATCTATCTCCTAGGGAGAGAGGGGGGGAGGTGGAGGGAGGGAGGGGAGGATAAAGGGGTTGAGGGGGATGGATTGGGGTGGAGGGGAAGGGGAAGGAGAGGAGGGGAGGGGAGGATCGAGGGGGACGGGGGGTGAGGGGGAGTGGGTAGGGGGAGGAGAGGGTGCTGCATCAATGCAGGAGAGGTTTGAGTCCAACGGGTCCACTTGGTCTAGTATTCTATACCATTGTGGGCTGAATGGCCTGCTCCTGTGCTGCGCCGTTCTATGTCCAATGACACTGTGGGCTGAATGGCCTGCTCTAGTGCTGCACCGTTCTATGTCCAACGACACTGTGGGCTGAAGGGCCTGCTCCTGTGCTGTACTTTCCTATAAAAAGACACAAAGTGCTGGAGTAACTCAGCGTGTCGGGCAGCATCTCTGGAGAACATGGATAGGAAACTGAATCAGGAACATTGCAGCAGATTAGGTTAGAGGAGGTGTGTGTGAACCTCTCTCTCGCTTGGAAAGTCTGTTTGGGTCCCTGGAAGGTGACCTTTCTATATTCTGTAACATAGTGGGCTGCAGGGCCTATTTCTGTGCTATATTTTTCTACATTCTATGACACTGTGGGTGAAGTGCCAATTCCTCTGCCACACCTTTCGATGTTCTGTGATACAGTGGGCCACAGGGCCTGATTCTGTGCTGTATATTTCTGTTACATAACACTGTGGGCCGAAGGGCCTGTTCCTGTGCTGTTGTATATTCTATGACACTGTGGGCCGAAGCACTGTTTTATCGGAGATAGACACAAAATGCTGGAGTAACTCAGCGGGATAGGCAGCATCTCTGGAGAGAAGGAATGGTTGACTTTTCGGGACGAGACGAATCGAAATGTTACCCATTCTTTCTCTCTAGAGAGATTGACTGTCTCGCTGAGTTACTCCAGCATTTGTGTCTATCTTTGGTTTAAACCAGTATCTGCAGTTCCTTACGACACTACTTTTCTACAGTCTATGATACTGTGGGCTGATGGGCTTGTTTCTGTGCTGCACTTTACTACAGTCTATGGCACTGTGGGCTGAAAGGCCTGTTTCTGTGCTGCACTTTTCTACAGTCTATGGCACTGTGGGCTGAAGGGCCTATTCCTGTGCTATACCTTTCTACAGTCTATGGCACTGTGGGCTGAAGGGCCTGTTCCTGTGCTATACCTTTCTACAGTCTATGGCAATGTGGGCTGAAGGGCCTGTTCCTGCACTATACCTTTCTACAGTCTATGGCACTGTGGGCCGACAGGCCTGTTCCTGTGCTATACCTTTCTACAGTCTATGACACTGTGGGCTGAAGAGCCTGTTCCTGTGCTGTACTACTCTCTGTGTCGGAAGGAACTGCAGATGCTGGTTTAAACCGTAGACACAAAAAGCTGGAGTAACTCAGCGGGACAGGCAGCATCTCTGGAGAACATGGATCGGAGACCGAATCAGGAACATCGCAGTAGATTAGGTTAGGAAGGGTGCATGTGAACCTCTCTTTCGCTTGGAAAGCCTGGAAGGAGGTGACATTTCTATATTCTATGACATAGTGGGCAGTAGGGCCTATTTCTGTGCTATATTTTTCTACAGTCTATGACACTGTGGGCTGAAGTACCATTTCCTCTGTGGTACGTTTCGATGTTCAATAACACAGTGGGCAGAAGGGCCTGTTACTGTGCTGTATATTTCTATATTCTATGACGCTGTGGGCTGAAGGGGCTGTTACTGTGGTGTACAGTTTTATGTTCTGTGACAGTGGGCCGAAAGGCTTGATTCTGTGCTGTACTTTTCTATGACATTGTGGGCCGAACGGCATGTTCCTGTGCTGCACTTATCGATGATATATGACACTGTAAGTCGAAGTGCCAGTTTATGTGCTGTACTGTTCTATGATCTATGACACTGTGGGCCGAAGGGCCTGTTTGTGTGCTGTACTGTTCTATGATCTATGACACTGTGGGCCGAAGGGCCTGTTCCGTTGCTGTCCTGTTCCATGATCTATGACACTGTGGGCCGAAGGGCCTGTTCTGTTGCTGTCCTGTTCCATGTGCTATCACAGTGGGCCAAAGTGCCAGTTTCTGTGTTGTACTATGTATATCCAATGACACTGTGGGCCGAAGGGCCTGTTTCTGTATTGTACTGCTCTGTGTTCTGTGTGGTGGGTGAGGGGGTGGACAGAGAGGCCTGTCCCTGTGCTGCTCTGTGTTCTGTGTGGTGGGTGAGGAGATGGACAGAGAGGCCTGTTCCTGTGCTACTCTCTCTCTCTGTTCTGTGTGGTGGGTGAGGACTGGGTGAACAGAGAGGCCTGTTCCTGTTCCCGTCCTGTGGCAGTTCACTGTGAGCGCGGTGTCCCACCTTATGGAGTTCAGCGGCCTCGCCAAGCGGGCTGGTGGAGTGGCCGTGGTGATGGCGAGACGTGGCACACACCACACAGATCGGCCTCTGGTCATCGCTGCAGTAAACCTTCAGCCTCTCGTCGTGCTCCTGGCAGCGGAGCTCCGTCTGAACCACCGCCTCGTCCACTCTGAGCTTCATTACATTCTCCACGATGTTGGACACGAACCGGTTGTGTCTGAGCGTCTTGTCGGGCAGCAGCGCCCGGCACTGTGGACAAGTGGCCGGCCCTCGCTCCGACTGCCAGTGCTGGACGATGCAGGTCCGGCAGAAATTGTGGCCGCAGTCTATGGTTACAGGCTGGACAAAGAACTCCAAGCAGATGGGGCAAAGCGCCTCATCTTTCATGGACTGTAGCACGTCTATACTCGCCATCGCTGCTGCCCTCTCCGGTCCCGGGCACTTAGTTTCACTTTCGCGCTGCTGCAAAGTCGGCGATTTCAGGGTACGTTTCTTTGCACAAGTCTGCAGATTTCAAACATGGACACAACAACGCAGGAGTAACTCAGCGGGTCAGGCAGCCTCTTCCTCTTCTCCCGTGATGTTGCCCGACCCGCTGATTTACTCCAGCATTTTGTGTCGACCGTCGTATCTGCAGTTACTTCCTAAACATTTTGTTTAGCAGATTTCAAGATTCTGTTTTATTGTTTTGTCCCGAAGCGGAACAACGAGATTCTTACTTGGCAGCAGCACAACAGATTATATAAACAGTACTCGCTAGACCCCATTGTACAGAACAAAAAGCTTCAATTAAAAATGGTCTGAATATAGTACAAAACAAAAACAACAAAGCCCGAAGTCCTGAGTGCAGCCACGGCAGCTGGTAGATCAGATTTCTGTTTACATTGGTCGTGTCGTTCAATTGCCTCGTGTTTGTTGGGAAGCGGCTTCTCCTGAACCTGCACGTTTGCAGTTTTCAGACACCCATAATTAACTTCTTCCGATGGCAGGAGGGAAATAAGAGCGTAGCCAGGGTGGTGTGGGTGCTCGATGATGCTGGCTGCCTTTTTGAGACAGAATCACCTTCCATGGCAGGGAGGGGGACTGGCACTGGGCAGTGTCTGACACTTTTTGTAATCTCCATCATTCCCGGGCGTTCGAGTTGCCGAACCAGGCCGTGATGCAACTGGTCAATATGCTCGCTACTGTACACGTGTAGACATTCAAGAGTATTTGTCCATATACCGAATCTCCTCTATTTGTGAAAAAAATCCCTGAAGGGAAAAAATAAACCACTTAAAATGTAGTGCGAGTGTTTGCTGGAGTCCAGACAAGTTGGGGAGAATCAAATGAGATCAGTGTAAATGATTGGTACAGATTCAGTAAATCGCTGGAGACACAAGCTGGAGTGAAATACAAAGTGCTGGAGGAACTCAGGCAGATGTTTTGGGTCGGGATCTTTCTTCCAACTTATTACTGTAGTTGGGGGGGGGGGCAGGACAAGGCCTGCCTGGCAAGTGATAGGTGGATACAGGTGAGTGGGGTGGGTGGGTAGATTGGCAGATGGGTGGACAAAGGCAAGAGATGAAAAGTAGACAAAAGGGTCTCAGGGAAAACGAGTGAAATGTAAAGCCAGAGAGAGGGGTATAGATGGAAGGGGAGAGGGGAAAAAGTGGGTCAGGATGGTGGAAGTAATGGACGCACACTGGGAGTGGGGTAACTGGAAATTGAGGGGGCATGGGGGGGGGGGGGGGGGGGGCGGGAGGTTATTTAAAACTGGAGAATTTAATGTTCATATTGTTGGGTTTTAAGCTATCAAAATGGAATATGAGGTACTACTCCTCCAGTTTGTAAATTGCCCCACTCTGGCAATGGAGGAGGCACGAGACAGAAAGGTCAGTTTTGGATTGAAGACAGACACAAAATGCTGGAGTAACTCATCGGATCAGGCGGCATTTCTGGAAAAAAGGAATAGGTGATGTTTCAGGTCGAGGTCAGGTTTGGAATGGGAAGGGGAGTTAAAATGGTTAGCAATCGGGAGATCCAGAAGGCTTTGATGGACTGAGTGCAAGTGTTCAATGAAGGAGTTGTATCATTGTGTGTGTGTATGTGATTTTGCATTTGCATTGTTCCATCCCTACCCAGTGCACATTAAGGCCAGACTCCCCTTGGGCCTCGAGAGATTCGGGGCAAATAGGCTGCTCGGCCCACTGAACTTTACAAAAGCCCAGCACGCAGATGAAAGCAGTGACGTTTCCTTGAGATTTAAAGAGATTCAGCATGTCACCAAATACTCTGACAAACCTATACAAAACTCAAAATGCGGAGTAACTCAGCAGGTCAGGCAACACCTATGGACGGAAGAGAGAGGTGGTGTTTTGGATCGGGACTCTTCATAATTCCCAACCCGAAGCATCATCCATCTATCCACTCAGTCTACAGATGCTGCCTGACCCACTAGGCTACTCCAGCACCGTGTGTTTTTCTCCAGGGTCCGGTAAATTTAGTTCCTTGTATCAAAACGTATATATATATGCACTGTAGAAATTCTCCTCAGTGCAGTTCAGTTCAGTTTCACCGAGGTACAGTGAATCAGGATACAATAGATTGCATCGTGGCCTGGTCCGTCAATTACAATCCACAGGAACGCAAGGCACAGCAGAGAGTGGTGGAGTCAGGCCAGTCCATCATGGGTACAGCCCTGCCCTCCATGCAACACATCTAACAAAGATGCTACCATCGGGCAGGAGGTACAGATGCCTGACGTCCCACATCAGTAGATTCAGGAACAGGTACTTTCCCATCGGGCAGAGGGTACAGATGCCTGAAGTCCCACACCAGTAGATTCAGGAACAGCTACTTCCCTGCAACCATCAGGCTCTTTAACTGACTTAATCAGACCTCAACAATGGAACACCACAGACCATAATTGTTCTCCCATGGAGTTGTTTTTCTAATTGTGTTTTGCATTAATACTTTGTTTTTTTTTCTTCTTTCTTTTAACTGTCGTGTAGAATGTGTGTAGATTATCTATGATTTATGATTTAGTGTGTTTGAGTCTAATGATGCAAGCTGTACCTCACCATACTTGTGCATATGACAATAAACTCGACTCAATTCAACTTGATCATAGCTGATCACAGCTGATGTGATTGTAAGCTTAATTCCACATTCCTGCCTATACCCATAACTTTTTACCCCTTTATTGAAGTGCCTTTCAGAGACCTGGGTTTGATCCTGACCTTGGGAGCTATCTGGGTGAAATGTTGTCACATAGGTTTCCTCTCACATCCAAAGGTGTGCAGGTGTGTAGAATAATTGGCCTCTGTGAATTCCAGAGCAGCAGTAGACTTCAGAGATACAGTGCTGAAACAGGCCTTTCGGCCCATTGAGTCTAGCACCAGAGACCCGGGTTTGATCGTGGCTACAGGTACAGTCTGTAGGGAGTTTGTACGTTCTCCCCGTGACCGCGTGAACTTTCTCCGGGTGCTCCAGTTTCCTACCACATTCTAAAGGCAGGCAGGTTTGCAGGTTAATTGGCTTCCATAAATATCCCAAGTGTGTCGGATATGAACCTGGGATAAGCGGTGATTGATGATCGGCGTGGAGTATTGCAAGCAGTTCTGGTTGTCCCATTACAGAAGGCATGTGGAGGCTTTGGAAAGGGTGCAGAGGAGGTTTAACAGAATTATATAATAAAGAGGAACTGCAGGTGCTTGTTTATGCTAAAGATAGACACAAGATGCTGGAGTAACTCAGCATCATGATGCTGCCTGACCCGCTGAGTTCCTGCAGCCTAACTTAGTCTAAACTAAACTCATGAAATTTATTTTAAACTCACTTCTTTATTTTTTCCTACGGCCCGCAAAAATGTGCCAAATATATAATGTGGCCCTCATGCTGAAAAGTTTGGAGGCCACTGATTTGGACAAAGGAATTAAATATAACATCTCCGAGTTTGTGGAGACACGAAGCTGGGTGGCAGTGTGAGCTGTGCGGAGGATGCTATGAGGCTGCAGGATGACTTGGATAGGTTGGGTAAGTGGACAGATGCATGGCAGATGCAGTATAATGTGGATATATGTGAGGTTATCCACTTTGCTGGCAAGAACAAGAAGGCAGATTATTATCTGAATGGTGTCAGATTGGGAAAAGGGGAGTTGCAACAAGACCTAGGATCCTTGTACATCAGTCACTGAAAGTAAACAAGCAGGTACAAAAGGCAGTGAAGAAAGCTAATGGCATGTTGGCCTTCATAGCGAAAGGAATTGAGTATAGGAGCACGGAGGTCATACTACTAGTTATACAGGGCCCTGGTGAGACCGCACCTGGTCTCCTAAATTGAGGAAGGCCATTCTTGCTATTGAGGGAGAATCAGAACATCCAGAATCAGTAGCCCATTCGTGCTTTCTCCCCATATCCCATATTCCATTAGCCTGTAGAGCTATGTCTAACTCTCTCTTGAATACATCCTGTGAATTGGCCTCCACTGCCTTCTGTGGCAGAGAACTTAACAGATTCGCAACTCTCTGGGTGAAAAAGCTTTTCCTCATCTCAGTCCTAAATGGCCCACCCTTATTCTTTAAATTGTGACCGCTGGTTCTGGACTCCCCCAACACCGGGAACATTTTTCCTGCATCTAGCCTGTTCAATCCCTTAAAAATGTTGTATGTTTTTATAAGATCCCCTCTCATCCTTCTAAATTCCAATGAATATAGCAGTACTTGAGAGTTTAAGATTGGCACATGGATATGCAGGGAATGGAGGGACATGGATCATGTGTAGGCAGTGGAGATTAGCTCATTTCGTTCAGCACAGATATTGTGGGTTAAAGCTCCTCCTCCTGTGCTGTTCTGTTGTATGTTCTTGGGGTAGACACCATAGCTTTAAGGTGAGAGGAGAGAAGTTTAAAAGAGTTTTATGTGGATTTCAGTTTTGGTTTATTACTATCACATGTACTGCAGGGAAAGCGATGGAAGCAAATAAACAGCAAGACTGAGGACACATTTCAAAAGGCACATAAACAGTTAGAGATTTGAGGGGATATAGACGAGGTGCAGGAAGATGTACAGATTAGATCCTCATCGGCACAGACACGGTGAACCGAAGGGCCTGCTGTTGGTTCACACTGAAGATAGACACAAAATGACGGAGCATCTCAGCGGGACAGGCAGCATCTCTGGAAAGAAAGAATGGGTGACGTTTCGGGTCGAGATCCTTCTTCAGACTTTTAAGACCTGTTGCTGTGTTGTTTTGTTCCAGCTTTGATGAAAGGCTGAGCAGTGTAAGACTGGAGGTTTCAGCATTGTAGCCATCAGGGGGATGTGGATGGATGCAGAAAGACACATCATGTCATTTGGCATTCAAACTTTATTTAACTTCATAAAAACCATTCTCCCCGCCTGAACAACTCATCCCCCACAAAACAGCAAAGTGCGAATATTTGTGCTCACAGCAATATCAAACTGGACCTTGGATCCACACGCTTGTTAAACCCCCCACCCTGGTGAATGCTTTTTAAAGCAGTTATCACCGTAAAATAGTCTGCACAGGTGAAGTTGGAGGGGCATCTATCTGCAAGCACCACACAGCACCCAACATGCTTTATCCACACCGTGAGGCAGTGGATCTACCACCTGCACCACTCTGCCGCCCTTATTACCTTTAATGCTTCAAACCAAGGGGCAAGAGTGGACAAGAAAAGCCTTGGGATTATCCATCCCAGGTTGGACCAGCCCTGCGGACACCCTCCCAGGGTGAGTGTCAGGGGGCCAGCCTGAGTGGGCCGCTGCACCTTGAGACCAGCCCTGTGGACACCCTCCCAGGGTGTGTCAGGGTCAGTGTCAGGGGGCCAGCCTGAGTGGGCCGCTGCTCCTTGAGACCAGCCCTGCGGACACTCTCCCAGGGTTAGTGTCAGGGGGCCAGCCTGAGTGGACCGCTGCTGCCTTGCTTCTTGTTGTGGGGGTTGAAGAGAGGGAGGAGTGTCTGGGTGAACTTGTGGTGCAGGGTGTAGAGGTGGCACAGGCTGTCGGCATCGTAGAACGCCAGGTGCCCCTCCTCGTAGTCCAGGTAGACGCGGATGGTTTGCGGCTTGTGTCGGAGGGGGAGGCTCTGGGGCCCAGGGCCTCCCAGGTTGACCAGGCTGCCGTTGACCATCTCCAGCACCCAGTAGCCGTCCTGCGGCACCAGCGGCCCGGTGATCAGCCGGTCGGCCAACTCGCTGGCCACCCCCAGCACCCAGGCCTGGTTGCCCCCCAGCTCCACGTCCCAGTAGTGCCGCCCCGACTTGAAGCCGCTGTCGGCCAGCACGCACAGCCAGTAGTTGAAGCGCTGGGGTGAGAGCGAGCACTCCCGCCGCTTCTCGCCGTCCACCACACTGCGCAAGTCCTCGGACAGGAGCAGCCGGGGGTGAGCTGTCCTGGCGTTCAGCTTCAGGGACTCCCGGGCTGAAAGGCATGAAACAGTCGGTCAATGGAGAATGTTCCCCACTGTGGGGCTCACACAGTTGGCTTCATGGAAGGAAGCAGAGGGCGATGGTGGAAGGTTGCTTTATGGACCGGAGGCCCGTGACTAGTCGTGTGCCTCAGGGTTTGGTGCTGGGCCCATTGCTGTTTTGTCATCTCCATCAACAATCTTGATGAGAATGTGCAAGGCACGATTAGCAAGTGAAGATAGACACAAACAGCTGTAGTAACCCAGCGGGACAGGCAGCATCTCTGGAGAGAAGGATGCCTGATGATCAAGAAGGATGAAGTCGGGTCTCAACCCAAAACGTCACCCATTCCTTCTCTCCAGAGATGTTGCCTGTCCTGCTGAGTCAGCTTTTTGTGTCTATCTTCGGTTTAAACCAGCATTTGCATTACCTTCCTACACATGATTAGCAAGTGTGCAGATGACACAAAAGTGGATGGTATTGAAGATGGTGAAGATAAGTTGTCACAAATTGCAGCAGGATCTTGATCGGATGGCCAGGTGGGCTGAGGAATGATTTTTGAAATTTAATGTAGAGAAATGTGAGGTATTGCATTTTGAGAAGTCTATCATGGGCAGGACCCACACGGTAGGCATGGCTCTGGGGAGTGCTGTAGAACAGAGGGATTTAGGAGTACAGGTACATAGTTCTTTGAAAGTGGCGTCTCACGAAGATAGGGTGATCAAAACGGCTTTTGGAACGTTGGCCTTCATCAATCAGAGTATTGAGTATAGAAGATGGGAGGACATGTTCCAGTTGTATAAGACATTGGTGAGGCCACATTTAGAGTACTGTGTTCAGTTTTAGTCACCATGTTGCAGGAAAGATGTTGTCAAGCTGGAAAGGGTGCACAGATGATTTACAAGGATGTTGCCAAGGGTCAGGGGCCTTAGCTGTAGGGAGATATCAAGCAGGCTAGGACTTTATTCCTTGGATCACAGGAGCATGAGGGGTGATCTTATGGAGGTGCACAAGATCATGAGGGGAATAGATTGGGTAAATGCAATCTTTGCCAAGAGTAGGGGAATCGACAACCAGACGACATAGGTTTAAGGTGGGGGAGAGAGAAAGATAATAGGAACCTGAGGGGTAACTCTTTTATTTTACACAAAGGGTGGTGGGTATATGGAACAAGCTGCCGGAGAAGGTAATTGAGGCAGGTACTACCAGAATGTTTAAAAGTCATTTGGACAGGTACATGGCTAGGATAGGCTTACAGGGCTATGGGCCAAGCGAGGGCAGGTGGGACTAGAGTGGATGGGGCATGTTGGTCAGTGTGGGTGTTAGGCCAAAGGGCCTGTTCCTGTGCTGTACTGTTTTAAGTTCTGTGATCAATGATCTATGACCTGAGATATTAACGCTCTGTTTCTCTGTCTAAATGCTGCTTGGTCTGATGATTATTTCCATCCTTTTCTGTTTTATATTTTGTAATCCAGGACAAAGCTTGATTGGTTCCCCATCCACATTGGACTTTACTGGAGTTAACTTGCACTAAACATTATTCACGTTATTCGCTTTATAATGTGTCTGTACACTGTGGATGGCTTGATTGTAATCACATATTGTCTTTCCGTTGACTGGTTGGCACGCTAAAACAGCTTTTCATTGTGCCTCGGTACACTTGACAATAAACTAAACTCAAACTCCCTTCATCACCAGTACAAAGTTGCTACAGTGGTCAAGTTTCTGCAGTGGGATTTGCAACCTTCTAAGAGGCACGTGTGGGACCACTGAGTCATCGTGCAATGTAGCCCCCATGTAATGGATGTATGAGCAGAACATCCCGAACCCTCAGTCCCCCCCCCCCCCCACCTCTTACCACCCCCTTTCCCTCCATCCCAACTCTCCAAAAAGCAGGATCACGTACCTGGCACAAGTGCTTTCAGCTCATCCCAGATTTTAACGTAACGGAAAGGTGTGATGATGGAGTCAGTGTGGAGGTCGGTGGGAAAGTCCGTTGGTGCGATGAATTCCTGTTTGCATCTGGAACAATAGACAATAGACAATAGGTGCAGGAGTAGGCCATTCAGCCTTTCGAGTCAGCACCGCCATTCATTGCGATCATGGCTGATCACTCTCAATCAGTACCCCGTTCCTGCCTTCTCCCCATACCCCCTCACTCCGCTATCCTTAAGAGCTCTATCCAGCTCTCTCTTGAAAGCATCCAACGAACTGGCCTCCACTGCCTTCTGAGGCAGAGAATTCCACACCTTCACCACTCTCTGACTGAAAAAGTTCTTCCTCATCTCCGTTCTAAACGGCCTACCCCTTATTCTTAAACTGTGGCCCCTTGTTCTGGACTCCCCCAACATTGGGAACATGTTTCCTGCCTCTAATGTGTCCAATCCCCTAATTATCTTATATGTTTCAATAAGATCCCCCCTCATCCTTCTAAATTCCAGTGTATACAAGCCTAATTGCTCCAGCCTTTCAACATACGACAGTCCCGCCATTCCGGGAATTAACCTAGTGAACCTACGCTGCACGCCCTCAATAGCAAGAATATCCTTCCTCAAATTTGGAGACCAAAACTGCACACAGTACTTCAGGTGCGGTCTCACCAGGGCCCGGTACAACTGTAGAAGGACCTCTTTGCTCCTATACTCAACTCCTCTTGTTACGAAGGCCAACATTCCATTTGCTTTCTACACTGCCTGCTGTACCTGCATGCTTCCTTTCAGTGACTGATGCACTAGGACACCCAGATCTCGTTGAACATCCCCTCTTCCTAACTTGACACCATTCAGATAATAATCTGCCTTTCTATTCTTACTTCCAAAGTGAATAACCTCACACTTATCTACATTAAACTGCATCTGCCATGTATCCGCCCACTCACACAACCTGTCCAAGTCACCCTGCAGCCTTATTGCATCTTCCTCACAATTCACACTACCCCCCAGCTTAGTATCATCTGCAAATTTGCTAATGGTACTTTTAATCCCTTCATCTAAGTCATTAATGTATATCGTAAATAGCTGGGGTCCCAGCACCGAATCTTGCGGTACCCCACTGGTCACTGCCTGCCATTCCGAAAGGGACCCATTTATCCCCACTCTTTGCTTTCTGTCTGTCAACCAATTTTCTATCCATGTCAGTACCCTACCCCCAATACCATGTGCTCTAATTTTGCCCACTAATCTCCTATGTGGGACCTTGTCGAAGGCTTTCTGCAAGTCGAGGTACACCACATCCACTGACTCTCCCCTGTCAATTTTCCTAGTTACATCCTCAAAAAATTCCAGTAGATTTGTCAAGCATGATTTCCCCTTCGTAAATCCATGCTGACTCGGAATGATCCTGTTACTGCTATCCAAATGCTCAGCAATTTCGTCTTTTATAATTGACTCCAGCATCTTCCCCACCACTGATGTCAGACTAACTGGTCTATAATTACCCGTTTTCTCTCTCCCTCCTTTCTTAAAAAGTGGGATAACTTTTGCTATCCTCCAATCCACAGGAACTGATCCTGAATCTATAGAACATTAAAAAATGATCTCCAATGCTTCCACTATTTCTAGAGCCACCTCCTTAAGTACCCTGGGATGCAGACCATCAGGCCCTGGGGATTTATCAGCCTTCAGTCCCATCAGTCTACCCAAAACCATTTCCTGCCTAATGTGGATTTCCTTCAGTTCCTCCATCACCCTAGGTTCTCCGGCCCCTAGAACATTTGGGAGATTGTGTGTATCTTCCTCAGTGAAGACAGATCCAAAGTAACGGTTTAACTCGTCTGCCATTTCTTTGTTCCCCATAATAAATTCCCCTGCTTCTGTCTTCAAGGGACCCACATTTGCCTTGACTATTTTTTTCTTCTTCACGTACCTAAAAAAACTTTTGCTATCCTCCTTTATATTATTGGCTAGTTTACCCACGTACCTCATCTTTTTTCCCCGTATTGCCTTTTTAGTTAACTTTTGTTGCTCTTTAAAAGAGTCCCAATCCTCTGTCTTCCCTCTCTTCTTTGCTATGTTATACTTCCTCTACTTAATTTTTATGCTGTCCTTGACTTCCCTTGTCAGCCACAGGTGCCTCTTACTCCCCTTAGAGTCTTTCCGCTTCTTGGGGATAAATTGATCCTGCAACCTCTGCATTATTCCCAGGAATACCTGCCATTGCTGTTCTACCGTCTTCCCTGCTAGGGCCTCCTTCCAGTCAATTTTGGCCAGCTCCCGCCTCATGCCTCTGTAATCCCCTTTGCTATACTGTAATACCGACACTTCCGATTTTCCCTTCTGCCTTTCCATTTGCAGAGTAAAACTTATCATGTCGTGATCACTGCCTCCTAATGGCTCTTTTACCTCTAGTCCCCTTATCAGATCAGGATCATTACACAACACTAAATCCAGAATTGCCTTCTCCCTGGTAGGCTCCAGTACAAGCTGTTCTAAGAATCCATCTCGAAGGATTCCAACGTAGGATTGGAAGCTTGTGCACGTGAGGGAAGCTTTGCAAAGGCACAGATACCCACATTTCCCCACACCCTTCTGCAATCTGGGCCCTGGAACCAGCAGTGGGCCATCTCTCTCTATGACTTCCCTCTCTCTCTCTCTCTCTGTAACTTCAGGCAGCCCTGGGCTGTTTACTGTGCCCATTGAAACTAAAACAAGAAAGGCTTTGAAATGCACCCTGCAGCCAACAATCTTATTTATATTGTCGGACTGCAGTCATTTCCCAGTTCCCCGAGGAAGTCAAGCAGCCAAATTATTTAGAGTGAGGTCCCACCACGTGTGATAATGGTGATGGCAAAGGCATAAATATTGGCCAAAACTGTACCTGTCCATCTTACACATGGATAGACACAACAATGTTTAAAAGAGCCATCAAGTGGAGTCACACTCAGAGTATTGAGTAGAGAAGTTGGGAGGTCATGTTGCAGTTATGCAAGGTATTGGTGAGGCCACATTAAGAGTATTGTGTTCAATTTTGGACACCAAGTTGTTGGAAACATGATGTCAAGCCGGAAAGTGTGCAGAGAAGTTTTACCAGGATGTTGACAGGACTCGGGGGCCTCAGCTATAGGCAGAGGTTGAGCAGGCTAGGACTCTATTCCTTGGAGTACGAGTGGATGACTTTATGTAGAAACAAGGAACTGCAGATGCTGGTGTACAGAAAAGGACACAGCGTGCTGGAGTGACTCAGCAGGTCGGGCATTATCTCTGGAATACACGGATAGGTGATGTTTTGAGTTGAGACTCTTCGTCCAGCGTTTTTTATTCCCTAGACCTATATCTTTCTAGCTGCTTTTAAAAAAATAATCCTCCGGACCTTTATTTTTTCCAAATGCTCTTTAGATTACTTTATATGTGCTGTATAGCCATGGTTCATGGGAAGTGAGCAGAAACGGGAGCCCTGCTCACTCAGTCCGCTTCCCTACAAGTTCCTGCCGAACAGTAACTGGGACTGGGACCTGCGATGGGACCAACTCACTCAGGGAAGAGTGAAGCAAAGAACTCCTGGCTCTCTCAGGGCTGTGAACTCCCTGCACAGCTCCCAACGGTGAACTAATCAGCCACATACAGAAAACCGATGCAGCCACGTACCTGTCCAACAACTGCTTGATGTTCTAAAAAGTAAAAAAAAATAAAATGGTTTAAATTCTCATGATCCGATCAGTTCATTCAAATAAAATTAAGGATGGCGCATTCAATTAAGGGCTGCACAATGGGGCAGTGGTAGATTTTCTGCCTCACAGGGCCAGAGACTGGGTTTGACCCTGACTATGGGTGCTGTCTATATGTTGGGTGCAATGGATGTCCCATTGCTATGGGTGCAGTTTATATGTTCTCCCTGTGACCATGTGTTTATATGTTCTCCCTGTGACCATGTGTTTATATGTTCTCCCTGTGACCATGTGTTTATATGTTCTCCCTGTGACCATGTGTTTATATGTTCTCCCTGTGACCATGTGTTTATATGTTCTCCCTGTGACCATGTGTTTGTATGTTCTCCCTGTGACCATGTGTTTGTTCTCCGAGTGCTCCAGTTTCCTTCCACATCTCAAAGATGTGCAGGTTGGTGGGTTAATTGGCTTCTGTAAATTATCCCTAGTGGGTGGGAAAGAACTAGTTTATAGGTGATTGTTGGTTGACATAGAAAGGCCCATTTCCACACTGCATCTCTAAACTAAAATAAAATAAACTGAGCACTTTACGACACAAATGAAAAAACTTAAGGTGGGATTCTTCTTCCAAGGGATGAAAGAAACAAAATGGAGCAAGATTGTTTTGAGTGATGGGAAGGTGAGGAGAGAGAAGGGAAATGAATAGTGAGTCATGGCTCAGGTGCAGAGAAGCTGTCAAAGTGGACCTCAGAATGATCAGGGAATTTGGCTAAGGGAAGACAAATATCCCATCTATAAATAAGAATTGCTGCTCCTTCATTAAAATAAAATAGATTAATGGGTGTTGCACTCCGGACCTCAGTCTTGCAAATTAAACGTGACGATATTTAATTAGCTATTAGCCGGTATAGGAGCATGATTTTTTTATACTGGCATAGACCACCTATCCCTTTAGTCTTTTAACTCCACAACTCCTTGGGTTATTTCCTTATTTAAAAGGAACCTCCAGAAGCTAGGCACAGACCGATTCACCTCGACTGCTCAGTGAACATTGGGCTTTGTCTATGGAACTGATGATTAAATCCAGTGCCCTGTATCTTCCCTTTTGCTCTACCTATTGTACTTGAGTTTGACTTGATTGTAAATATCTGATCTGTGAGGATAGCATGCAAAACAAAGCTTTCCACTGTATCCCGGAACACATGATCCCAAACCAATGTTTAGTTTAGAGATAAAACATGGAATCAGGCCCTCCGGCCCACAAGGTCATTGCCGACCAACAATCAACCATACACTTGTTCTATGCTACACACTAGTGACCATTTCAGAAGTCAATTAACCTACATCTTTGGAATGTGACAGGAAACCGGGGAAAAGCTATACGTTCACAGGGAGAACATACAAACCTTGTACAGACAGCACCTGTAGTCACGATCGAACCTGGGTCTCTGGTCCAATGTGATGGGCTGAAGTCATGTGTAGACTAGACTGGACGGTAGATTCCTGCCCAGTCCAGCAAGGTAGATTATAATTCATAGAAATATAGGAGCAGGAATAGTACATTTGATCTTTCAAAACTTTTCCCACCATTTGATCTGATCAAGGGGGGAATCACTGACTTTCCCAGTTTCAATATTTGCCCCACATCCGCTGATTCTACTACCTCAGAGAAAATACAGATATCCTCGATGAACAAATGTAATGATTTTGTTGCAACTCCATCCTGCGTTAGATAACTCGACAGACTCACTACGGTCTTGGGAGAAAAAACTTGCCAAATCTCAGTCTTAAACGCATCACACCTTATCTTTATACTGGCTTCTGGATTTCAGAAATATCCTTCCTGTATCTAACCTTTCCAATCCTGATAAAAGTAGAGTCATAGAGCGATACAGTGTGGAAATAGGCCGTTCGGCCCAACTTGCCCAAACCGGCCAACATGTCCCAGCTACACTACTCCTACCTGCCTGTGTTTGGTCCATAACCCTCCAAACCTGTCCTATCCATGCACCTGTCTAACTGTTGGGATAGTCCCAGCCTCAACTACCTCCTCTGGCAGCTCGGTCCATACACCCACCAACCTTTGTGTGAAAAGTTTACCCCTCAGATTCCTATTAAATCTTTTCCCCTTCACCTTAAACCTATGTCATCTGGTCCTCGATTCACCTACTCTGGGCAAGAGACTCTGAAATATACACTCTGTGCATGTATATGGTACATCTGTGAATTCTGCAGGTTTCTGTGAGGTCCTCCTTCTAAACTATCATGAAATTAAGCCTTCATTCATCAGTCCTGCCATCTCAGGGATCAGGAAAGCTTCACTGAACTCCCTCCATGGCAAGAACATCCTTGACAAGGAGATAAAAAATGTACACAATACTCAATGTGCAATCTTACCAAGACTGTACATAAGACCATAAGACACAGGAGCAGAATTAGGCCATTCAACCCTGAGTCTGGTCTGCCAATCAATCATAGGTGATCTATTTTTCCCTCTCAACCCCATTCTACTGCTATCTCATTGTAATCAATAACGCTCTACTTAATCAATAACCTATAATTTTCTGCCTTAAAAATAACCAATGCCTTGGCCTCTACGGATGTTTGACAATTTCCACAGATTCACCACCCTCTGGCTGAAACAATTCCTCCAACTCCATTTTGAAGGTACATCCTTTTATCCTGAGGCTGTTCCCTCTGATCCTAGACTCTCCCATTACTGGGAATGTCCTTGGAAACAGTCGAAGCAAGACCTCCCTGCTCCTATTCTCAAATCCTCTTGCCACGAGCACAAGAAAATAACAGACCGAGTTGGCCACTCGGCCCTCAAACCTACCCCACACATTCAATATCATCATGGGTGATCTATACGGGCCTGGATACCTCTTTTGTGTAGAGGTGCACCAAGAGGGTCTCAAGGTCAAAAAAGCACCATTTTGATGCAAGCTCTTTTATCAACTGGCAGAAATTAGGTACCAGAAATGTGAAATAATTAAGAAGAATGGTGAAGGTCCATTGCATGTTCCACACACGTGGGCTGCCTGCTGCTTCTTACCTGAAGCATCTCCTGGGGCTCCCCATAGCTCAGTTGCAGCTGCACATCCTGGATGGTTCGCTCGATCGTGCAGGCTTCCTGGCAGATCTTCGCCAGGTCCTCTTGCAAGGGCTGAACCGTCCTGCCCACCTCTTCATCGATCTTCACCTCCAGCTCCCGCTTCCTCACGTCCAGGAATCGGTAGACATTGGAGAGATCGACCCCGACCTGCTCCTTCAGCAGTCGGCCCTTCTCCTGTGGAGAAACAGCAAGCTCAGTGGTTTAGGTTTATTATTGACACCATGTACAGTGAAAGGCTTTGTGTTGCAGGCCATCCACACGGATCAGATATACAATACCAGATATATTAGATATCTCAGTTATACAGTAAACCCTCGCTGTAACGGACCACAGGGGGAGATGGTGTCCGTTATTACTAATTGTCCACTCTTACCGAATGAGGGGTTTAATATGAACAGTACTTCATATTCTTGCTATTGAGGGCGTGCAGCGTAGGTTTACTAGGTTAATTCTCCGAATGGCGGGATTGTCCAATTTTGAAAGACTGGAGCGACTAGGCTTGTATACACTGGAATTTAGAAGGATGAGAGGGCATCTTATCGAAACTTATAAAATTATTAAGCGGTTGGACACGTTAAGGCAGGAAACATGTTCCCAATGTTGGGGGAGTCCAGAACCAGGGGCCACAGTTTGAAAATAAGGGGTAGGCCATTTAGAACGGAGATGAGGAAAACCTTTTTCAGTCAGAGAGTTGTAAATCTGTGGAATTCTCTGCCTCAGAAGGCAGTGGAGGCCAATTCTCTGAATGCATTCAAGAGAGAGCTAGATACAGCTCTAAAGGATAGTGGAGTCAGGGGGTATGGGGAGAAGGCAGGAACGGGGTACTGATTGAGAACGATCAGTCATGATCACATTGAATGGTGGTGCTGGCTCGAAGGGCCGAATGACCTCCTCCTGCACCTATTGTCTATTGTCTAATGTCTATTGTCTATAGTACAGCCGATAAACATTCACTCCACAATAAACAGTGAAGGACACACAATGCTGAAGGATGGCCCAGTGGCATCGCAGTGGTTGCTACCTTACAGCGCCAGAGACCAGAGTTCAATCCTGGGTGCTTCCTGTGACAGTGTGGGTTTGCTCCGGGTGCTCGGGTTTCCTCCCGCTTGGTGGAGACGTGCAGGTTTGGGGTTTGGTGGCTTCTGCGGGTTATGGGGGTTCAGTGGGTCACTGGTGGTGCCGCTGCTCCAGGCCCGGGGCGCTGCTTGAGGCCGTGTGGGTTTCCTCCAGGTGCCTCGGCCCACTGGTTCTATACCACACACCGAACTGTCCCCAGTGTGTGGGGCGGAGGTTGTGTGCCGGAGTGCTCAGAGTCAGGCCCGGGTCACTGGTGCTGTGGGTCAGGGATCTGCTGGTGGCTCCCACACAGTTGGGCTGCAGGCCCACACATCCTTGCGGCTGAGTGGGGGGTGGAGGGGGTGAAGGTTGTGGTGTGGGGGGTCGCAGCACCTGGGAGAGCCCCATGCTGTCACTATGTCTTTGTCTTCACAGTGTGGGAGGAGAGAGAACCACTGTGACTGTTCTATCCTGCACACTGTCAATTGTCCCTGGTGTGTCGGGTGGAACGTGTGTATGGGTGATCTCTGACAGAACCACTGTAACTGTTCTACCCTACACACTGTCAATTGTCCCTAGTGTGTCGGGTGGAACGTGTATGAGGATCGTTGACTCAGTGTTTCAATGCTGTATCTCGAAACTAAACTAAAATGCATCAAAAACAGCATTCGTTCCATCCACCTAGTCATCATTCCTTGAAACAACAAACTCGGTCTGCATCAAAGTCAGCCTGATATAACCAAAATTTGTTATAGAGGTCCGTTAAATCAACGGCTTACTGTACTGAATGGTCTACTCCTGCTCCTATATTTCCCTGAATTATCATTGACACCCAGCTTACTGGACTGGGAAGGAATCTGCCTTCTCTGTCCTGTCCGGTCCACACGTGACTCCAGCCCATCAGACTGGGTTAGCTTTGGGTCTATTATTGTCACCTGTACCAAGATACAGTGGAAAGCTTTGTTTTGTATGCTATCCAAACAGGTCCAATATGGCATACATAGATACAATCAGTTCAAACTCAAGTACAATAGATAGAGCAAAGGAGAAGATACCGAGTGCAGAATATAGTTCTCACCATTGTAGCGCATCAATCCCTTGGACAAAGTACAATGCCCTCAATGGTGTAGAGATGGATCGATACATTTCACTGGGAATAAACATTGCTGTTACCAAGGCACCAAAGAGAGGAGGGGCAGGACAAAGCATGGCAGGTAATAGTTGAACACAGGCGAGGGAGGTTTTCTGATAGGCAGATGATTGGACAAAGTTCATAAGTTGTCGGAGCAGAATTAGGCCATTCAGCCCATCAAGTGTATTCTGCCATTCAACCGTGGCTGATCTATCTTTCCCCATTCTCTTGCCTCCCCCCCATAACCCCTGACATCCGTACAAATCAAGAATCTGTCAATCTCCAGCTTAAAAATATCCATTAACTCGGCCTCCACGGCCTTCTGTGGCAATGAATTCCATAGATTCACCTCCCTCTGACTAAACAAATTCCTCCTCGTCTTTCTAAAGGTATGGCCTTTTATTCTGAGGCTATGGCCTCTGATTCTAGACTCTCCCATCGGTGGAAACATCCTCTCCATATCCACTCTATCCAGAGACGAAAACAACTGATGGAATGCGACAAGAGGATTGAAGAGTTGCAAATCGTGAAACCAGAGGAAGGAATGAAAGTGGAGGGAAATAAATTGGTGCATCTAGGGGGGGGGGGGGAGAGAAAGGGCGGGAGGAGGGGGGGAGGGGAGGGAAGGGCAGGCAAAGCGATATCCTTACCATCAAGCCCTGTGAAAATGATGTTCACTTCAACAGGACTCAGCATGGTGTTGCAGCGGTCGAGCTGCTGCCTCACAGCAACAGGGACCCGGGTTCAATCCTGACTGTGGGTGCTGTCTGTACAGAGTTTGTGCATTCTCCCCACGACCTGCGTGTGTTCTCTCTGGGAGCTCCAGTTTCCTGCCACATTCCAGAGACGTACAAATCTGTAGATTAATTGGCCAGTAAAATTGTAAATTGCCCCTTGTGTGTGCAGGACTGTCAGTGTGCGGGGATCGCTGGTCGGCGCGGACTCGGTGGGCCGAAGGGCCTGTTTCCCCGCTCTATCTCTGAACTGAACTACCTGTAAGTTCAGCAGTGCATTGGTCACTTCAAAACTAAACCTGGTGTAAGAAATCGTACCTTGATTTTATAAATCTTTGCTTCTTGTTGGTTCTGACTGTGACTTGCTTGCTCCTTTTGGATCTGGAGAACATCTTTGGATTTTTCCAACCTGTCCTGGTGAAAAGGTGCACAGTATTAGTGCAGGCACTGACAGATTACTGAGCAGAATCAGTAAGTCAGCAAAAGGCAACACAAACACTGAAAATGCCACAAAATACACGCCAGGCCAGAGCATTTCCATGGAAGTGGATTAAAGTCTTTAATGTCATAATGTTCAGCCACATCAGACAGTTTAAAACACATTTCTGCCTCACAGCCCCAGAGACCTGGGTTAGATCCTGACCCCTGCTGTTGTCTGTTTCAGTTGTTTATTGTCACTTGTACCGAGGTACAGTGAACAGCTTTTGTTGCGCGCTAACCAGTCGGCAGAAAGACAATACATGATTAATGCACTGTCTGTGTGGAGTTTGCACGTCCTCCCTGTGACCATGTTGGTTTCTTCTGGGTGCTGCAGTTTCCTCCCACATCCCTAAAACATGTGGGCTTGTACCTGTTTAATCGACCTCTGTAAGTTGCTCCTAGTATGTGGGTGAGTGGCTGAGGAAGTGGGATAACGTGGATCTGGTGCGAACGGGTGATCAATAGCTGAGGTGGGCTTAGAGAGGCGAAGAGTCTGTATCCATGGTGTATCTTTCAATGATTTAGTGATTCAACCTCACCAGACAAACTGCAAGCTCAGCAGAGCATTAAGTGCTGAAGTAACTCAGCGGGTCAGGCAGCATCAGTGGAGGGAACGGACAGGCCGTCTTCAGGTCTGGACCCTTCTTCAGGCTGAAAACTGCAAGCGTCGGGCGTGTGCAGTGAGTGCTTCTCATCCTTTCTTCTGGATGTGACTCTCAGCCATCTTTGTTCCAGATATCGAAGGGCAGGAGACAACAGCAGTAGCAGGAGCTGGAGTAGGAACAGGAGACAACAGCAGGAGCAGGAGACAACAGCAGGAGACAACAGCAAGAGACAACAGCAGGAGACAACAGCTGGAGACAACAGCAAGAGACAACAGCAGTAGCAGGAGACAACAGCAGGAGACAACAGCAAGAGACAACAGCAGTAGCAGGAGACAACAGCAGGAGACAACAGCAAGAGACAACAGCAGTAGCAGGAGACAACAGCAGGAGACAACAGCAAGAGACAACAGCAGTAGCAGGAGACAACAGCAGGAGACAACAGCAGTAGCAGGAGACAACAGCAGGAGACAATAGCAAGAGACAACAGCAGTAGCAGGAGACAACAGCAGGAGACAACAGCAGTAGCAGGAGACAACAGCAGGAGACAACAGCAGGAACAGGAGACAACAGCAAGAGCAGAAGACAACAGCAGGAGACAACAGCAGGAGACAACAGCAGGAGACAAGGGGGGGGCAAGGTTGAGTTATCATTTGAGTTGACATTTTTCTTTTAAACAAAGTTTATAAAATTATGAGAGACACAAACAGGGTAGATAGTCAGCATCTTTATTCTGAACTTTCAAATATTTTTTCCATCTCCAACTTCAATACGTCTGATGATCCAGCCTCCACCACCCTCAGGGGCACAGAATTCCAGAGATTCACCACCCTCTGAGACAAGGATGGAACAGTGGCAGTACGATAATTGAATTCTCAATGATACTCCGAGTCCAATGGCAGCATTTGAAACTTGTTATTTAGGCACGGTGGTTACATGGGATCAGAGTGAAGCATTCTGATAGGAAACGTTTCTTGATGCAATTACCAGTTGTACATTACAGAAGCAAGGAACTGCAAATGCTGTTTTACAAAAAAAAAGTCACAAAGTGTTGGAGTAACTCAGAAGGTCACACAGCACCTCTGGAGAAGTGACATTTCGGACCTATATTCAGACTGGACACTAAATGCTGGATTAACTCAGCGGGTCAGAAGAAGGATCCCAACCTGAAACAACACCTACAATGATTCAATGATACTTTATTGTCACATGTACCGAGTTAGAGTGAGATTCTTCGTTGTTGCACACAATCTTTGTTGTGGTGCAACATTGTTGTTTTCACCCAGAAGGGCGGCACGGTGGCGCAGCGGTGGAGTTGCTGTCTGACAGTGCTTGTAGCGCCGGAGACCCGGGTTCGATCCCAACTACGGGTGCTGTCAGCACAGACTTTGTACGTTCTCCCTGTGACCTGCGTGGGTTTACTGAGATCTTCAGTGTCCTCCCACGCTCCAAAGATGTACAGGTATGTAGGTAAATTGGCTGGGTAAAATGTGAAAATTGTCCCTGGTGTGTGTAGGAGAGTGTTGATATGCAGGGATCGCTGGTCGGTGCAGACCCGGTCGGCTGAAGGCCCTGTTTCCGCGCTGTATCTCTAAACAGAACTAAAAGCTAAATCTGGTAAAATCCTACAACAGACTTCACCTTGGCAGTACACAAAGATGCACCACGTTTCTGGCACTGACAACGTTTCTAGCTTCTCTAGAGATGGTGCCTGACCTACTGATTTACTCCAGCACTTTGTGAGATTTTGTAAAAACCAGCTACACATTCTGGCAGTCCCCAGCTATTACTTCCCTTTTCTTCCTATTTGTACCCTGTCATTATTTGAGATTGTGTTTATTGTTGTGTTTATTTGTTTAACTCCGACCACCATGGAATATGCAGACTCTCTGCCACTCCCCCATAAATGGGAATCTCTCCCCTCTATTACAGCAGCTTTCAGAGTGACTGACCAACCGAGTTGTGTTGTTTACACCGGAGTTTACTTGCAGCCATATCTTGGCAACAAGCTATTTATAGTTCACACTCCATTCCTCCCCCATCCCCCCCACCATCCCCCCCACCCCCGATTCTTCAATCACAAAGTAAGAATGAATCACCCAAGTAAGAAATCTAAGGAAAGGTAGCACAAGCACACAACATTGGATATCTTTAGTTTAGTTTAGAAATCCGGCTCAAAAACAGGCCCTCCTGCCCACAGTCCACACCGACCAGTGATCCCCGCACACCAACACTATCCCACACACACTGGGGACAATGTATAATTTTTTACCAGGCCAATTAGCCTATAACCCTGTTCGTCTTTGGAGTGTGGGAGGAAACCGGAGATCCCATAGAAAGCCCACGCAGGTCATGGGGAAAACATGCAAACTCCGTACAGAGAACACCCATAGTCTGGTTCAAACCTGGGTCTCTGGCTCTGTAACGCAGCAAATCTACCACTCACACATTTTTAATGGCCTCCATATTTTAGAGACAGCCTTCAATATTTTTGATGGGTTAATAAATTTACATTTCTCTTGATATTGGAAACATGTTTGACATGCAAGAAGGGCTGTCTATAGCCTTGCAGGGCTTATCTAAACTTCTCTCAAAGAATCAACCATTTGTTTGCAACAGCAATAAGCATAAAGATACAATAGAAAATAATAATGGTTATAATGAACAAGACCAAGCCTTAAAGCAATGACGTTGCACAGCCACCCTCCCCACACACCCTGAACCACCCCCCCTCCCCCAGCAGTCGGTTCATCCATCAACTCTCCCTACCCCACTGATGCTACGTCTAGACACTTTCTTGGTCCACTGCAGTCCCCTTCTTGATTAGTACAGCTGTCAGGGGTTATGGGGAGAAGTTAGGAGAATGAGCTTAGGAGAGACAGATAGATCAGCCATGATTGAATGGCAGAGTTGACTTGATGGTCCAAGTGTCCTAATTCTGCTCATATCACTTATGACCACACTGATCTTCTCAGCCAAGTCCAGAACCAGGTTCCACACACAGTCCCAAACTCAGCAGTACTGTACTGGAAGGTACATTCGTATTACTGTAACACTGGGGAACAGGTCTGCCATTGCACGACGTAGGATACAGTAGCAGTGGATACAGGCAGGTAGAACACAGGGGGAACAATGCTTGTGGGGGCGGGTCTGTCGGTGTGGTGGAAAAACTGAGCAGGTCAGGCAGCATCTGTGGAGGGAAATGGGCCATCGATGTTCTGGTTGGGGCCTGGTGCAGCGGCAAGCAGAAGATAGGACGGTTCAGTGACCTTTTGTGACTTTGTTGGTGCCAGAATCGTGGTGAACTGCCTTGCTGAGGTTCACTGTGTGATGTTACCGGGTTGTAAGCAAAACAAAGCAATTCAACGTGCCTAGGTGCATGTGACAATACAGTATAATTTAATCTAACCATTCCTCAGACAAATCACTAGATGTTATTGCCGGTTAGCTTTCTGTGACCCAGGAAAACCTTAACCATAACTTTGAATGTCAATTTTTAATCAGCACTTTATCAAGTTATTTGCCAATATTATTCTCCACCACATTGTATCCCATCAGCCATGTTACAAACGTGGATGGCATTTCCTAGATGTCTGAAGAAGGGTCTCGACCCGAAACGTCACCCATTCATTCCTTCTCTCCTGAGATGCTGCCTGACCCGCTGAGTTACTCCAGCTTTTTGTGATACCTTCTAGATGTTGGAGGTTGAGGGGGGAGAGCTGATAGAAGTATATAAAATTATAAGAGGCATAAATAGGGCAGACATTCAAAACCTTTTCCAAAGTGTAGAAATGTCCCAGACGAGAGGGCAGAGTTTCAGGGTCAGAGGCAGAAATATTAAAGGAAATATGTGGGGTCAGTGTTGTTGTTGACACAGAGAGGCGGTGGATATCTGACAGGGGTAATGGTGGAGACTGATATAATAGTGGTGAAGTGGCATTTAGATAAGCATATGCAGGGAATAGAGGGATATGGATCAGGTTCAGGCAGAGGGGAGTAGTTCAACTTGCCATACTGTTCAGCACAGACTTTGTGGGCTGAAGGGCCGGTACCTGTACTATATATTTTTCAACGTTCTTGCTCACACAGTCAATATCCCTTTTGAAGTTTCCTTGTATCACATCACAACCTCACCTCTTCCTTCCACCAGCTTTTCCCATTGCCGCCCGTTTATCTCCCTCCTAGGTAGGAAGAGGGATGAGACCCTGCGGAGTGAACACAGGGAGTTAGGCAAAAGGCTAAAGTGTGGGACCCCCAGGGTAGTAATCTCTGGTCTGCTCCCAGTGCCACGTGCCAGTGAGGGCAAGAATGGGAAGATAGGACGTGAATGAGCAGCTGAGGAGTTAGTGCAGGGGGCAAGGATTCAGATGTTTGGGCCATTGGGATCTGTTCTGGGGCAGAGGTGACCTGATGAAGAGGGATCAAGTCAAGTTTATTTGTATAGCACATTGAAAAACAACCCAAGTTGACCAAAGTGCTGTACATCAGTTCAGGTACTAAGAACGAACATACAATGGCACACAAACATAGCAGCACATACATAAACAGTTCACAGCGCCCCCTCAGAGGGCCTCAAACGCTAGGGAGTAGAAATAGGTTTTGAGCCTGGACTTAAAGGAGTGCATGGAGGGGGCAGATCTGATGGGGAGAGGGATGCTGTTCCACAGTCTAGGAGCTGCAACTGCAAAAGCGCGGTCACCCCTGAGCTTAAGCCTAGACCGCGGGATAGTCAGTAGCCCCATGTCGGCCGACCTGAGGGACCTGGAGTTAGAGTGGTGGGTTAGAAATGTTTTTATATAGGGGGGTTTAGGGCTTTGTATGTGAATAGGAGGAGCTTGAAGTTGATTCTGTACCGTACTGGGAGCCAGTGGAGAGAGGCCAGAATCGGGGTGATGTGGTCCCTTTTACGGGACCCGTCAGGAGTCTCGCTGCGGCGTTTTGGACCAGTTGCAGGCGGGACAGGGATGATTGGCTGATCCCAGTGTATAGGGAGTTGTAGTAGTCTAGGCGGGAGGAAATGAATGCGTGGATGATTTTTTCAATGTCGTCAAATTGGAGGAATGGTTTGATTTTAGCTATGGTACGAAGATGGAAGAAGCTGGCTTTTACCACAGCGTTGACTTGCTTGTCAAACTTTAATGCAGAGTCAAATGGGTTGCAGCTGAACTACAGGGGAACCAATATCCTGGCAAGTATGTTTACTAGTGCTGATCGGGTTGGTTGTTAACTAGGTTGGCAGGGGAATGTGATCCACAGCAGGAGTGATGCAGGTCAGGCTAGAGGTTGATGAAAACAAGGTCTGTATGCAGGAGCAAAGCTGGGAGTGAGGAAGTACTGTTGGATTCATTAGCATCTGTTTCAATGTAAAAGGCCTGATGGGTGAGGCGGATGAGAACAGGGCCTGGATAGGTAGGTACATGTGACTGGAATGTTGTAGCCTTTATGGAAGCCTGGTTAAGGGAGGGACAGGACTGGCAGCTTAATGTTTCAGGGACAAACACAAAATGCTGGAGTAACTCAGCAGGTCAGGCAGCATCTCTGGAGAAATGGAATAGATGACGTTTCTGGTCAAGACCCTTCTTCAGACCTGAATTACTTTATTCAATTACGATTCCTTTTCTCCAGGGATGCTACCTGACCCCCTGAGTTATTCCAGCATTTTCTGTCTATCGTTCGTGTAAACCAGCATCTCAGCAGGTCTGAGGAAGGGCCTCGACCCGAAACGTCACCTATTCCTTTTCTCAAGAGATGCTGTCTGACCCGCTGAGTTACTTTTGTGTCTCAATTCCTTCCAACACATTAACATTAACGTTTCAGGGTACAGATGCTGAAGGCGAGATAGAGGTGTGGGTGAAAGAGAAGGGGCAGTTGCTTTACTGATTAAGGAGATCTTCATGGTGATTATTTGGGGTGATGTTAATGATGATTCGTCCAGTGAGGCTGTATGGGTGGAGCTGAGAAATAAAAAGGGGATGATCACCTTGTTGAGAGTGTACTACAGGCTGCCAAATAGCCAACATGATGAAGACGTAATACGCCAGGAGATTGCAGGCAGTTGCGAGAATAATAAGGCTGTCATAGTAGGGGATTTTAACCTTCCCAATATAGACTAGGAAGGCCATAGCATCAAGGGTTTAGACCGGATGGAATTTGTCAAATGTCCTGAGCCAATATGTAGAGGATCTGCAACGCAGAGGGCAAAGCTTGACCGACTCTCAAGAAATTTGGACGGGCAAGTGACTGAAGTGTCGGAGGGTGAGGCTATTGGGACATCGACCACAATTAAATTAGCTTTATAGTTACGGATAAGAGCAGGGCTGGTCTTCATGTTAAAGTTCTGAACTGGGGCATGACCAACTTTGATGATATCAGAAGATAGATACAAACTGCTGGAATAGCATAAAGAAATATGTGGAGGAGTGGGCCATTCGGCCCTTTGCGCCAGCACCACCATTCAATATGATCATGGCCGATCATCTAAAATTAGTACCCCGTTCCTGTTTTTTCCCCCCATATCCCTTGATTCCTTTAGCCCGAAGAGCTAAATCTAACTCCCTCTTGAAAACATCCAATGAATTGGCCTCCACTGTCTTCTGTGGCAGAGAATTCCACAGATTCACAACTCTGGATGAAAAGGTTTTTCCTCATCTCAGTTCTAAATTGCCTATCCCTTATTCTTTAGGTGTGACCACTGATTCTGGACTCTCCCAACATCCAGAACATTTTTCATGTAACTCAGCGGGACAGGCAGCATCTTGGGATAGAAGAAATGGGTGACCTTTCAGGTCGAGACCCTTCTTCAGACTGAGAGTCAGAGTAGAGTGAGGCACAGATATAAGGAAGGGCAAGGCGTGAAGACGTGACATCAAAGGGAGTGGAGGTCAAGGAAAATGTAGCATAGATCATTGTTAGCGAGTGGAAGAAGACAACAAAGCATTCAGAGATAAAATTTAATCAGGGGGACAGTCAGACTGGTCTGGCAGACACAAAGTTGTAAAAGTTGATTGGAGTAGGCTGCAGGCAAAGGGACTGCCGGAAAGTGGGATGCTATTAAGAGTGTGATGGTAAAAGTTGAATGCAGGCATTTTCCTGTTCAAGTGAAGAGAAAGGCAAGTGGGAGTAAGAAAGCCTGGATGACGAGGGAAATTGAAGCTCTGTTCAGGAAAAAGCAGGAAGCATGGGACAGGTAGAGGGAGCTCGGATCAAGTGTATCCCTAGAGGAGTTCAGAGGACTAAGAATACTTAGAAAGGAAATCAGGAGGGAAAAATGGGGGCAAGAGAGTGCTCTGGCAGATACGATAAAGGAGAATTCAAATATATTGTACAAGTACATTGAGGGAATGTGAGAGAAAGAAATAGAGAACTAGAGAGAGAATAGGGACTGTCAGAAATCAAAGTGGGCATCTACAGTATGTGAGGAGCTGCAGGAAGTGAGCAAAGTCTTCAATGAGTAGAAACAGAGATCTGCAGATGCTGATTAATACACAAAAGGCCAGCAAGTGCCGGAGTAACTCAGCAAATCAGGCAGCATCCCTGGAGAACATGGATAGGTGACATTTCAAGTCGAGACCCTTTTTCAGACACCTATCCATGTTTGCCAGAGATGCTGCCTGACCTGGTGAGTTACTCCAGCACTTTGTGTCCTTTTGGCTCTTCAATGAGTATTTCTCCTCTATTTTTACTGTCAAGAAGGACATGCAAACTGGGAAAGTCGGGACAGTTAATGGAGATGTCTTGAGGACAGTCTGTTTTGCCGTTGAGGAGGTGCTGGATATAGTGAGGCACGTGGAGGTAGATAAATCTCTCGGGCCTGATCAGACGTAGCTGACATTGTGAGAAGCTGGAGAGAAAAAACTGCAGGAGCCTCTTGGAGACAATAGGAATCATCGTTAGACACGGGTGAGGTGCCGGGTGACTGGAGGGTGGCTAATGTTGTGCCTCTATTTAAGAAGGGTTTCAAGTAAAAGCCTAGGAACTAAATACCATTTGGCATTACATCTGTTGTAGGCAAGTTACTGGAAAGGATTCTGAGGACTAAGATATATGCATTTGGATCGACAAATGGGAGAGCGTGTCTCACAAATTTCATTTGGGTTTTTTTAAACCCAGAAGGTTGACATGTTGTCTTTGTGTACTTCAGTAAGGCCTTGGATAAGGTTCCGCACGTTAGGCTGCTCTGGAGGTTAGATTGCATGTTATCCAGGGAGAGATAGCTGACTGGATCCAGAATTGGCTTCTTGGAAGGAAGCAGAGTGTGGTCGTGGTGTGTCGTTTTTCAGACAGGAGGCCAGAGACTAGTGTGCCTCAGGGATTGGTGCGAGACCCATTGCTGTTTATGGTTTATATTAAAACAATGGGCCACACAGTGGCACATCGGTAGAGTTACTGCCCTACAATGCTTGCAGTTCCGGAGACCTGACTGCGTGCGCTGTTTGTACACAGTTTGTACGTTCTCCCCATCACCACAAGGGTTTTCTCCGAGATCTTCGGTTTCCTCCCACACTCCAAAGACGTACAGGTTAATTGGCTTAGGTTTTGTATACTTGGTGTAAGTGTAAATTGTCCCTCGTGTGTGTAGGCTTGTGTTAATGTGCGGGGATCGCTGGTCGGCGCAGACTCGGTGAATCAAAGGGCCTGTTTCCGTGTTGTATCTCACAAAAATAAAGCTAAACTAAAAAAATTAAAAACTAAAGCAAAAAACAATTTGGATGAGAATATCCAAGACAAGATTAGTAAGTTTGTAGCTGACATTATAGTAGGTAGTATAGTGGACAGTGAAGAGGGTTGTCACAAATTACAGCAGGATCTTGATCAGCTGGGCACGTGGGCTGAAGAATGAGTAATGGAGTTCAATGTTTGTGTGAGATGTTGCATTTTCAGAAGTCAAACCAGGGCTGGACCTTCACAGTGAATGGTAGGGTTCTGGAAGTGTTGCACAGCAGAGGGATCTAGGGATACAGGTGCACAGTTCCCTGAAAGTGACGACATAGGTAGATAATGTGGCAGAGAAGGCTTTCGGTATATTAATCTTTCTTCAGTCGGGGTACTGAGTATAGAAGTTGGGATAGTTTTGTAGGAAAATAACTGCAGTTGGGATGCTCTGTTACTGTTGTACAAGACGTTGGGGAGGTCTCATTTGGAGGATTGTGTTTACTTTTGAGCACCCTGCTTAGGAAGGATGAATCACAGAGGTTCTCGACACGATACGTCACCCATTCCTTCTCTCCAGAGATGCTGCCTGGCCCGCTGAGTTACTCCAGCATTTTGTGATACCACTGCTTAGGAAGGATGTTAATAACCTGTAAAGAGTGCAGAGAAGATTTACGAGGAGGTTGCCAGGATGTGAGGGCCTGAACTATGGGGAAATATTGGGCACGCAGGCACTTTATTTTCCAGAGCGCAGGAAGCTGAGGTTGTGAGTGATCTTACAAAGGTGTTTAAATTCATGAGAAATTGATAGGAAGAAATCACAGAGACTTTTACCCATGATTGGGGAATCAAGAACCAGAGATCATAGGTTTAAGATGAAGAGGGAAAATAATTAATAAGAACATGAAGGGCAACATTTTTCACGCAGAGGGTGGTGGGTGTATGGAATAATTTGACAGAGGAGGTAGTTAAGGCAGGTACAATAACAACATTTAAAGGACATTTGGGCAGGTACATGGATAGGAAAGGTTCAGCTGGACATTACCCAATACAGGCAAATTGGACTAGTTTGGATGGGACATCTTGGACAGCATGGATGAATTGAGGCAAGGGGCCTGTTTCTGTGCTGCATGAATGCCCATACTGCCCTCCCCCCCCCCCCCACCCCCACAATCACCTGCACCACCACAACCCTATCATGGAATAGATAGTTCGGATGCATAGAGTACTTCACCCAGATTAGGGGAATCAAGAACCAGAAGACACAGGTTTAAGGTGAGAGGGGAAAACTTTAATAGGAGCCCGAATCACTCACTGAGTGGTGGGTATATGGACAAGCTGTCAGAGGAGGGAGTTGAGGCAGGGACATAGAAATCATACTGAAGGTAGACACAAAATGCTGGAGTAACTCAGCGGGGATAAGCAGCATCTCTGGAGAGAAGGAATGGGTGACGTTTCGGATCGAGTCCCTTCTTCAAACTGATGTCAGAGGAGTGGACGATACAGAGATAAAATGTAGTCGGAGACAGTAAGACTGATGGGTGAACTGGGAAGGCGGAGGGGTTGGGGAGAAAAGCAAGGGCAACTTGAAGTTAGAGAAGTCAATGTTCAAACTGCTGGGGTGTAAGCTACCCAAGTGAAATATGAGGTGCTGTTCCTCCAATTTGCGCTGGCCCTCACTCTGACAGTGGAGGAGGCCCAAAGTGAGATTGAGAATGGGAGGGGGAAGTTAAAGTGCTGAGCCACCGGGAGATCAGGTAGGTTTAGGCGGACTGAGCGGAGGTGTTCAGCGAAACGATCGCCCAGCCAGCTTTTGGTCTCGCCGAAATACAGGAGCTGACACCTGGAACAGCGGATACAGTATGTGGTTGGAGGAGGTGCAGGTGAACCTCTGCCTCACCTGAAGACTGTCGGGGTCCTTGTACGGAGTTGAGGGTGGAGGAATCTCCTGCGGTTGCAGGGGAAAGTACCTAGGGAGAGGGTGGTTTGGGGGGGAAGGGATGAGTTGACCAGGGAGTTTCAGAGGGAACGGTCTCTGCGGAAAGCAGAAAGGGGTGGAGATGGGAAGATGTGGCCAATAGTGGGATCCCGTTGGAGGTGGCGAAAATGTGGGAGGATTATATGTTGTATGGGACGGCTGATGGGGTGGAAGGTGAGGACAAGGGGGACTCTGTCCTTGCGACGAATGGGGGGAGGGGCAGCAAGAGCTCAGCTGCAGGATATTGGGGAGACCAGAGTGAGAGCCTCATCTATAATGGAAGAGAGGAACCCTCATTCCCTAAAGAAATCATGCTGTTGGGTTGCATCACAGCTTGGTTTGGGAAGAGCTCTGCCCATGCCTGCAAGTAATTGCAAAGAGTTGTGCAAAAGTAGCCCAGTCCATCACACAGACCGTAAGACAAGCGAGCAGAATTAGGTTGTTGAACCCATCAAGTCTACTCCACCATTCAATCTATCTTTCCCTCTCAACCTCATTTTCCTGCCTGTAACCTTTGACACACTTACCAATCATGAATCGATCAATCTCTGCTTTAAAAATACCCAATGACGGCATCCACAGCTGCCTGCGGCAATACATTCCACAGATTCATCACCCATTTGCTAAAGATATTAACACTAGGCTCCCCGCTACTGGCTCCATCTGCATGTCACGCTGACTCGGGAAAGCAGTCAACATATCAAAGAATTTTGCACGCCCCTCTTTCCTGCTTCTCCCCGTTGGGTCAAAGATACAGAAGCTTGAAAGTACGCTCTACCAGACTCTGAAAAGGTTATTCCCATCTGGTATCAGGCTTCTCAATTGTCCTTCCATAAGCGAGGGTACAGTTTGATTTTGTTCAACCTCATTGCAAACCTTGGACATTGTCTCTGAGACTGTTGTACGACAATGCGGAAAACTATACCCTGCTCTCTGTATCTTTCCCTTCGCTACATATTATACCCGAGTTTGCCTTGATTCTGTTTATGTGTAGTGTTATGCGGACAGCACACTGGTGCAGACAGGGTTTCTGCTTTACAGCCCCAGAGACCCAGGTTCGATCTTGATTACAGGTGATGTCTGTACACAATTTGTACATTCTCCCTCTGACTGCGTGAGTTTCCTCCCACACTCCAAAGATGTACAGGTGAGTAGGGTAATTGGCTTTAGTAAGTTATAAAATGATCCTTGGTATGTAGGATAGCGTTAGTGTAGGGGTGATCACTGGATGGCACAGATTTAGTGGGCCGAAGGGTCTGTTTCTGTGCTATATCTCTAACATCTAAAGTAAATCCGAATTTGATTGGAAAACAATGCAAAACAATGTGTAGGAAAGAACTGCAGATGCTGGTTCAAATCGAAGATTGGCACAAAATGCTGGGGTAACTCAGCGGGTCAGGCAGCATCTCTGGAGAGAAGGAATGAATGGGTGACGTTTTGGGTCGAGACCCTTCTTCAGACTTTTTATTAGCAGAAACAATGGGTCTGCCAGGGCGGTTCTGTTTGTGGATTTTGGGGAGAAGATAAAATCGAGCCGTGCAGGGCTGGGGAACGATAAGGTTGGAGGCTTTAGAGGGCAGAGAGCCGGAGGTAATGACATCAGAAATGGTGTGTGATATTAAGGTCTGGTGCTCGTCTATGGGATCATGGTCCAAGGTTAAGTAGGAGGAGATGTCTGAGAGTTGTCGTCTGGCCTCAGCCCGGTAGAGGTCAGTGCGCCAGACTATCATGGCACCTCCCTTGTCAGCGGGTTTGATTATCAAGTCGGGGTTGCTGCAGAGTGAGCGGAGGGCTGTACGTTCAGGGAGGGAGTGGTTAGAGTTAGTAAGGGGAGTGGAAAGTTTGAGGCGGTTGATGTCCCGCCGGCAGTTGGAAATGAAAATGTCCAAAGAAGGCAGATGGCCATCCGGGGGAGTCCAATAGGAGAGGTCTGTTGGAGATGGGAGAAGGGGACATCACTGGGTGGTGAGGATTCCTTCCCAGGGAAAAGGGCACGGAGGCGGAGGGAACAGAAGAAGAGCTCTACATCGTGGTGGACCCGATGCCTGTCCCACTGAGTTACTCCAGCATTTTGTGTCTGCATGCAAAACAATGTTAGGTACATGTGAGAATAATAAACATAAACCAAAAACACAATTTGAAAGACGGTTGCACAGGTACGTGGATAGAGAAGGTTTTGAGGGATACAAAACGTGGGCAAATGGGACTAGCTCAGATGGGATATCCAGGTCAGCATGGATGCGTTGGACAAAAGGTAGACACAAAAAACTGTAGTAACTCAGCGGGACAGGCAGCATCTCTGGAGAGAAGGAATGGGTGACGTTTCAGATCGAGACCCTTCTTCAGATGTGGGGCCAAAGGGCCTGTCCCCATGTTGTATGACTCTTTGAAGACACTTACTTTGTAGAGGACGGAAGCCTCCTCGATGGGGATGATGACGTGGCCTTGGTGCTCGCTGGAACAAGAGCAGACGATGCAGATGGCACCCTGGCACTCCAGGCAGAAGAGCTTGTGTCTCTCCTGGTGCCGCTGGCAGTAGAAGGCCGGCTGTCCCTGGCGGGGCTCCAACTTCAGCTCCTTCACACCCTCCACAATGTTGGCCAGCTTGCGGTTGGGCTTCAACCTCTTGTCCTTGAACACCTCCCTGCACTCGGGGCAGGAGTAGAAGGCATCGCCCTTCTCCCAGCTCCGCGAGATGCACAGCCGGCAGAAGTTGTGGTCGCACTCCAGGGCCACCGGCTCCTGGAAGAAATCCAGGCAGATGGAGCAGGTCACCTCACTGTAGAGTCGACCAAGGGGTGGTAGGGAGGCCATTATCCAAGGTCCAGCCTTCTCAGCAACCTCCGTCAAAATCTGTGGAGTAAAACACAAACATCTAAATTTAGTGTCTCCCTGCGTGGTTTCATGGTTGATCAGGTTGAACCTGTGGTGTACACGTCCTATAGGCTCCCAGTACGAATGTTCCTCTGGAGATCAGAGCTTTCAACTTAGGCCAAAGCTCCAGCACGAAGGGAGTGGCGACACAGTGACGCAGCGGTAGAGTTGCTGCCTTACAGCACAAGAGACCCGAGTTCCATCCTACGAGTGCAGTCTGTGCGGAGTTTGTACGTTCCCTATGTGACCACGTGGGTTTTCTCTGGGTGCTCCGGTTTCATCTCACATTCCAGAGAGATGCAGGTTTGTAGGTTAATTGGCTTTATTGTAAATTGTCCCTGGTGGGTAGGATAGTGCTAGTGTACGGGGTGATCACCGGTCGGCATGGACTCGGTGGGCCAAATGGCCTGTCTTCACTGTGTATCTCTAAAGTCTAAAGTCCAAGGAGTGCTCCTGCCTTGTCAGAGGCACCATCTTTTACCTCCAACACAAGATCATAAATCCCAGTGTGTGATCACTGAATTCATAATGATTTCCTGAGCCCAGATTCAGCTTAAAAAAAAAATTATTCAGGCAAAATAGTTATTTGGTATCAGAGCAAAGTATTAAAAGATCTGCAGACCTTAACTAAAAACTGAACATATCAAGTTAATAAAACATAAAGCTATCTAATTATAACTAAAAGACTGAAGACTGAACTGGCCATTCAACTAAAAACTTTCACACAGAACTCACTTTGAACACACAGCTGAAAAACAGGTTTATTTATCTATATAGAATGATCTATGTATCTCTGTATCCAAGGGCCCCAGGACCTAATCTATAGGGAGCGCATGGGCGGGCTAGGACTTTATTCCTTGTAACGCAGGAGGATGAGGGGTCATCTTTCAGAGGTGTATAAGATAATGATCTGTATCGACACATATATAGAAAAACTGTATCCAGTAAAAACATATACAAGCCATACACATTCAATAGGTACTGTGAAGAGAAAATTGAGCACAGTGCAGAATATTGTATTACAGCTACAGAGAAATGGCTTTTAACATGTAACCTGGCCAAATACAACATTGGTCTTTGTACGATCTTTGTGTATGCAAACATCCTATTATCAACACAGAAAATGTTGGAGTAATCGGAGTAACTCTCTGGGAGATAGACACAAAGTGCTGGATAACTCAGCGGGTCAGGCATCATCCCAGTAGAATGTGCACAGGTGACGCTTTGTGTCGGAACCGATGGCCGGTAATAGATGAACACATGCTGTGTCCTGCCTCTCCTCTTTTCCAGCTTTCTTTCCCAACCCCACCAATTAGTCGGACGAAGGGTTCTGACTAAAAACTTCATCGATCCACATTCTCCTAGGTGGATAACCTCACATTTATCCACATTGTACTACATCTGCCATGTATCTACCCACTCACCCAACCTATCCAAGTCACCCTGCAGCCTCATAGCATGCTCCTCGCAGCTCACAGTGCCACCCAGCATTGTACTTGCACTCCTAGATCCATCTGCTCTAGAACTTGCTCCAGTAAGTTCCTGTCTAATACCATTAAAGTTGGCTTTGCTCCAATTCAGAATTTTAGCACGTGGGCCTGCCCTGTCTTTTTACATCACAACTTTAGTACTCATAGAACAGTGGTTGCTGCTCCTAAACATTTTGCTCATGGACATTTCAGTCACTTGTCCGATCCATGAACCTGTTCCAAACTAAACCAATTCCCACAAAATTCAAGCTTCAGGTTTTCCCTGTGGCATAATATACTCTGTTCCCACAAATTTCAAGTAAATTAATTTCCACTGCATTTAGTTACAATCAATTTAAAATTCATCATCAGAGAGTCAGAATCATATGGCAGGGAAACACGCCACGTGTAGGAAGGAATTACAGATGCTGCTTTACACCAAAGATAGACACAAAACGCTGGGGTAACTCAGCGGGACAGGCCCATTTCTGGATAGAAGAAATGGGTGACGTTTTGGGTCGAGACCCTTCTTCAGGGCCCAAAACATCACCCATTCCTTCTAACCAGTGATGCTGGATGTCCCGCTGAGTTACTCCAGCATTTTGTGTCTGTCTTTGATGGAAACAAGCCATTCACCCCAACCCGTCCAAACCCAATAAGATGCCTCATCTGAGCTAGACCCATTTGTTTACATTTGACCCATATCCAAACAAATGTTTTTTATCCATGCACCGATCAAAATGCCTTCTAAATGTTGTTTTTGTACCCGCTTCAACCACTTCATCTGGAACGTTCCACCCCCAGTGTAAAATGATTGCCCCACAGGCTGCTATTGTCTATCCCCTCTCACATTACACCGATGTCCCTATTTCTTCATTTCCCTATCCAGGGAAACAAAAAAATGTATATTTACCATTTCTATTCCCCTCATTATTTTAAATACCTCTATAAAAGATTACCCCTCAGCCCCCTGCACTGCAAGGAATAACGTCCTAGACCAACTAATCTCTCCCTATAGCTCAGACCTTCAAATCCTGCCATTAACCTTGTCAATTTCTAGTTTAGTGATACAGCATGAAACAAGCCCTGTGGCCCACTGAGTCCATGCTGGCCAGCAATCATCCATATACTAGTTCTATCCCACACTCAAGGGACGATTTACAGACGCCAATTAACCTACAACCCTGCACGTCTTTGGAATGTGGGAGGGGGGAGGGGTAGTGAAAATGTTCCACTGAACTGAAAAACCTTGAACCATGTTTCATATCGCGGAGATAGAATGCGGAAGGAACGTGCAGAATGCGATTGGGTGAACGACAACGTTGATAAGGGAAGTTAATTTTAAACTCGACAGTTTGAAGAAGGGTCTCGATCCGAAACATCACCCATTCCTTCTCTCCTGAGATGCTGCCTGACCTGCTGAGTTACTCCAGTTTTTTGTGTCTATCCTCGGCAGTCTGATACATCAGCGTAACATGCAAGAGCATGAAACAGAACAGTGTGGTCACATGTTTAGGGAGAAGACACGTTTAAACGGTTTGCTCCGTTAGTGCAGCACAGTGGTGCAGCTGATAGAGCTGCTGCCTCGCAGCGTCACGGTCCCGGGTTCGAGCCTGCCCTCGGGTGCTGTATGTGTAGCGTTTGCACATTCTCCCACATCCGAAAGACGAGCGGTGTTTGTGGGTTAATTGGCCTCTTTAAAAATGCCGCCCGCCTGTCTCCATACGGTCTCTCTAAACTTAGCGATTAGCGATCCAAAGTCAAACACAATTAGTAACAATGAAGGACATGTGAAAAGTTCAGCGCCTTTGTATCCGTCCAGGCTTGTTATAATGAGCGCTTATACAGTGGAATCCGCTTTCTACCAGAGAATTTTGCACACTTAAATCCCTGTCCGAGTGTCGGTCCGAGTCCAGGCTTCATGTCCAAACAAGCCTGCGCCTGAGTTACTATTTAAAGCGCCATTTTACGCAAGGTCGTTAAAAAGTTACAGAGGCCTTCGATTCACTTTAGCCCGGCGCCCAATGTTTACATGTAGTTTGATCGCAAAAGAACGATCTTCGAACGTGAAAAAAAATTATCGAGGGTTGAATGAACTCACCCGAACATTGCAAATAAAATACCTTTTCTCGCTGGAAGTTGCAAACCGCTCGGGTGTGCATTTAGTGCACTGCACTGATTACTTCTAGTGTAACTGACTCTCCTCATGGGAACGCGTGTATTTAGGTAAAGCCTTGTGTGCCCGACATGTTCACAGCTTGCAAGTTCCAGCTTCGGAACCCGCGATATATCCCGACATGTGTTGGGTCGCGCCGTACCTGAGTCGGGCGTTGAGGCGAGTTGCAGTAGGAGCCGTTACAAAACCGCACCTCAAGTTGCCTTCACCTGTGGCGAGGGTTTCACTCGCTACTGGCAGCTTTTGATTCTGCCCGCAGGGAGACTGGTGAAGTTGAACGTATTGCACCACCGGCCACAGCCGACAGTGGCGCTACTGAGCGAGTTCGGTGGCCGGCAGCGTTGCATTGCCAGTGAAAGAGTCAAACAGAATGTGTGGGAAGGAACTACAGAGATGTTGGTTTAAAGCGAAGATGGACACAAAAAGTCGGAGTAACTCAGCGGGCCAGGCAGCATCTCTGGGGGAAAGGAATAGGGGACATTTCGGGTCGAGACCCTTCTTCAAACTGAGCACCTCATGTTTGTGTGTCTATCTTCGGTTTAAACCAGCATCTGCAGTACTTTCCTACATATTTTTCTTTTATTTTCATTGATTTTGAAGCACTGAAACAGGCCCCTCGGTCCATCTCGTCAATGTCGACCAAGATGTCCCATCTACCTGCCCGCGTTTGGCCCTTATCCCTCGAAACTTTCCTGTATTCACTGGAATTTAGACTTGTATTCACTGGAATTTAGAAGGATGAGAGGGGATCTTATAGAAACATATAGAATTATTAAGGGATTGGACACGCTAGATGCAGGAAACATGAGTCCAGAACCGGGGGCCACAGTTTTAGAATAAGGGGTAGGCCATTTAGAACTGAGATGAGGAAAAACCTTTTCATGCAGAGTTGTGAATTTGTGGAATTCTCTGTCTCAGAAGGCAGTGGAGGCCGATTCACTGGATGCATTCAAAAGAGAGTTCGATAGAGCTCTTAGGGCTAGTGGAATCAAGGGCTATGGGGAGAAGGCAGGAACGGGGTACTAATTGTGGATGATCAGCCATGATCACATTTAATGGCGGTGCTGGTTCGAAGGGCCGAATGGCTTCCTCCTGCTCCTAATGTCTATGTATCTACAGTATGTATCTATGTATCGATCCACATCCCTGTTCAAATGTCTTTTTAAATGTTGTTACAGTACCAACCTCAACTACCTCCTCTGGCAGCTGGTTCCAAATCTCCACCATCTTCTGAAAAACTTGCCCCTCAGGTTCCTATTAAATCTTTCCCTACTCACCTTAAATCTATGTCCTCTGGTTCTTGTAAAAACAAGGAACTGCAGATGCTGGTTTATACCACAGATAGATTCAAAGTGCTGGAGTAACTCAGTTGGCCAGGCATCATCACTGGAGAAAAAGGATTAGGTGACATTTTGTGTCAGGACTCTTCTTCAGACTGAATGTAGGGGGTGGGGTGAGAGCCAGAGGAGAGAAAAGACCAGAACAAATCAGGGTCAGCAAAGGACCTAAAGCAGGGTTGAACCTTGCTTGGCCCATTGTTGGCTGGGGAAGGTGTGATCTCAAGAATCTGAGGTGACCTGTAGAACTGGTGAAATGACCAGGGTGGTGGAAGGGGGGCTCATTTACTCGGTTCCTGAGAACCATCTGAGGCAGGATAGGTGCCCTGCCCAATGGCCCATTGGACGGTGTAACCGGGAGGGAGCTGGAGATGTTGCATGAGAGGAGCGTGGGCTGGTGGGAGGGTGACCCGGGGTATTGCCTCCAGCACCTTAATGGTCGGCCGCAGGAGCCGTTCCTGGGACACTGAGATGTCCAGGAGAGGAGAGGGATGTTGGTTCGTGCAAGGGCTCCAGTACATCGAGCGGGCGGACCGACCGGACTTTGGACTTTGAATAATGATGCCAAAACATGGCGCCCGCATGTGTAATATATGCAAAAATAATCATTGTGCAGTTGCACATGTGACAAATAAAACACTATTCAACCTATTGAACTATTGAGTGTCTGACACCTCATTCTCATAGAGTCATAGATTGATACAGTGTGGAAACAGCCCCTTCAGCCCAACTCGCCTACACCTGCCAACATGTCCCAGCTACCCTAGTCCCACTTGCCTGCGCTTGGTCCATAACCTTCCAAAACTTGTCCTATCCATGTACTTGACCAACTGTTTCTTAAACGATGGGAGAGTCCCAGCCTCAACGACCTCCTCTGGCAGCTTGTTCCATACACCCACCACCCTCTGTGTGAAAATGTTACCCCTCAGATTCCTCTTAAATCTTTTCCCCTTCACCTTGAACCTATATCCTCTGGTCCTCAATTCCCCTACTCTGTGTAAAAGACTCTGTGCATCTACCCGATCTATTCCTCTCATGATTTTGTATACCTCTATAAGATCTCCCCTCATGCTCCGACTCTCAATGGAATAGTGTTTTTCTTTTCATGATCTCTTTTTCTGCATCACAGGCGACAGACTATCAACTGATCTGCACTCTAAACCCACCGACTGCAACAGTTATCTGGACTGCTCATCCTCTTCCTACTCTACTTTTTGCAAAAATGCCACCCCTTACTCTCAATCTCTTCAACTTCGCCGCATCTGCTCCCGAGCAGAGGTTTCCCATTCGAGATGTGCTCTGCCTTTAGTAAGTGTGGTTCCCCCCCCGCTGTCAAAGATGGATCCCTCACCCCCTTCTCCTCTGTGTCCCATAGTTCTGCTCTCACTGCCCCTTGCCCCCAGACCAGAGAAAGGATAGAGTTCCCCTGATCCTCATATCTCATCCAGTGCATTATGCTCCAATATACAATGGATAGAGTTCTCCTAGTCCTCACATTTCATCCAGTGCATTATGCTCCAATATTTCCGTCCCCTTCAACATGACCTCACCACGAGACACATTTTCCCTTCCCCAACTCTTCCTGTTTTCTTCAGAGACTGATCCCTCCACAAATCCCTGGTTCACTCAGCTCTTCAACCAACACCATCCCCTCCCCAGGTACTCTCCCCTGCAACCGCAGGAGATGTAACACCTGCCCTTTTACTTCCTCTGTCATATCCATCCAGTGATTCCAACAGTCCTTCCAGGTTAGAGAGAGGTTCCTCTAACTTCATCTACTGCACCTGATGTTCCAGCTGTGCCCCCTGTACATCAGCGAGAGAAAATGTAGACGAGGCAACTGTTTCACCGAACACCACTTGTAATGTGAAAACCTGCCAGAACTGCCAGAGGAGGTCATTGAGGCAGGGACTGTCCCAACGTTTAAGAAACAGTTAGACAGATACATGGATAGCACAGGTTTGGAGGGATATGAGCCAAACGTGGGCCGGTGGGACTAGTGCGGCTGGGACATGTTGACTGGTGTGGGCACGATGGGCCAAAGGGCCTGTTTCCATGCTGTATCACTCTGACTATGATCTGTTAGGTCTACTAGTTAATGACAATTTTAATTGTCACTTTCTCTTCACATTCCCCTATTTAACTTTCTGTCTTGGGCCTCCTCCATTGTCAGAGTGAGACCACAAACAAACTGGAAGAACAGCACCTCATATTTTGCTTGGGTAGCATGCAACCCAATGGTATGAATATTGAATTTTCAAATTTTAGGTTACTAACCTAAAATCGGCCGACTCAACCTCTCCCTACAGGTCAACCCCTCTAGTTGTGGCAACATCCTCGTAAATCCTCTCTGTCTTGGCAATGTTCTTGTAAGTCATCTGTGCACCCTTTCCAGCTTGACAACATTTTCCCTACAACATAGAACTGAACACTATACTCTAAATGTAGTCTCACAAATGTCTTAAACAACTGCAACACGACCTCCTAATTTCTATATTCAAATGTTCTGACCGATGTACCAAAAGCCTTTTTGACCATCTCACATTTCTCTGTATTAAATTCCATCAACCATTCTCTAGCCCAGCTGGCCAATCAGTTAAGATCCTGCTGCAATTTTTCACAACCATCTTCACTATCTTTAATACCATCCACTTTTGTATCATCAGCAAACTTTTGTATCATCGGCAAACTTTATATTCTTGCCATGTATGTTCTCAACCAAATCATTGATATAGATGACAAACAGTAACTGGCCCAGCACCGAACTCTGAGGTGCACCGCTAGTCACAGGCCACCAGTTTGGGAAGATACCCTCCACCATTACCCTTTACTCCCTCCCAAGAAGCCAATTTTCTATCCATTCAGCTATCTCTCCTTTGATCCCATGCAATCCAACGCTCCAGAGCAGCATACCATGTGGTAATTTAGCAATGTATGTGCCAGCAGACACAGCTATCTAAAATCAGTCTGAAGAAGGGTCTCGACTCGAAAAGTCACCCATTCCTTCTCTCCAGAGATGCTGCCTGACCCGTTGAGTTACTCCAGCATTTTGTGATACCTTCGATTTGTACCAGCATCAGCAGTTATTTTCCTTCACAGCTATCTAAACTATATGATAGCAGCACTAAAGAGGCTTTTAAAAAAGCTTTTAACAAGGCACATGGATATGTGTAGAATGGAGGGCTATGGATCATGTACAGGCAGATGAAATTAGTTTATGCTGGCATCATGTTCGACACAGACATTGTGGGTCGAAGGGCCTGTTCCTGTGCTGTACTATTCTGTGTTCTATGTACACCTCTTCCCAACTGCTTCCTTTTATGAGCCTATTTTATTTCCCCAATTTCACCCTCCCCATTGTATCTCTAGTGATGGTGAAACTTTTTTCGTGCAGGGAAAGAAAGTTGCCATGTGTCGGAGCAAGACGAAGGATACAGAGAAGATTTACAAGGATGCTGCCAGGACTCGAGGGCCTGAGCTACAGGGAGAGGTTGAGCAGGCTAGGACTCTCTTACTTGGAGTGCAGGAGGATGAGGAGTAATCCTTTCATGAGAGGAATAGATTGGGAAGATGCACAAAGTCTTGTGCCCAGAGTAGGGGACTCGAGAACCAGAGGAGATAGGTTTAAGGTGAGGGGAGAAAGATTGAATGGGAACCAGAGGGGTAACATTTTCACAAAAAGGGTGGTGGATGTATGGAGCGAGCTGCCAGAGGAGGTAGTTGAGGCAGGCATTATCACAATGTTTAAAAATCATTGAATGTCTGCAATGAAGCAGAGCAGAATCACACTGTACTTTTGCTGATGGAAAGACTGTTCTGAACCCTGATAATGGAGACATTCTACCCAGTTTCATACAAGCAACTGTAGTCAGTGGCCTATTAGAAAAAACAGGCAGACAACCCAATTTGTTTAACCTCTTTATTCTACTCACCCAGGTGGGAGAGAGCCTAGGCACCGGAGAGTTCAGAAACACTCAGGCAGCTAGTGTAGTCTCTCTCTCCGAAAGCTTACATTTACACACATTTTATACCCTAAATACATGTGCCATTATTTTTCCATCGCTGCCTTATATGGCAAGTTTACAATGCACTATAAATCTTTATGTGTCCTTCGGGACCTCCGTGTCGTCGTGTCCATCGTGACCTCTTCTCTCTTGGGAACAAAGGGCTGTCCATGCGGCAAGATGTTCTTCTTAACACTTCAAAGCTTTGAGGCCAGTTGCTGATATCAGAGGATACGATCAGCCATAAACCGCGCTTCCATGCTGACAACAGGATGCCCCAGGAATAATCCGAGCTGGAACATTTACACTCCTGCAATAAAACCCACACTGCTGCATTCGTAATGTTAGCCCTTACATTTACAAGGTTGATCTCCCATCACTTCCTCTGTGTGTGCCATCAAAGATCACTCTGAGATCCGCTCTCTAGTATTAATCTGTTTAAACACTGAAGACAGTGAAACAATCTATTGTTTCCACGGAAGAGATGCATGATGTGTTCACTTATAGCAACCGCTTGCCACGACCTGTGCCATTTAATCAGTAATCAAACAATCAGTCCCTCTTGTGAATTCCATAACATGATTTATAGAAACATAGAAAATAGGTGCAGGAGGAGGCCATTCTGCCCTTCGAGCCAGCACCACCATTCATTGTGATCATGGCTGATCATCCACAACTGGCTGATCAGTAACCCATGCCTGCCTTCTTCACATATCCCTTGATTCCACTAGCCAATAGAGCTCTATCTAACTCTCTCTTCAATCCATCCAGTGATTTGGCCTCCACTGCCATCTGTGGCAGAGAATTCCTAAATTCACAGCTCTCTGGGTGAAAAAGTTTCTTCTCACCTCAGTTTTAAATGGCCTCCCCTTTAATCTAAGACTGTGCCCCCTGGTTCTGGACTCCCCCAACATTGGGAACATTTTTCCTGCATCGAGCTTGTCCAGTCCTTTTATAATTTTATATGTCTCCATAAGATCCCCTCTCATCCTTCTAAACTCCAGTGAATACAAGCCTCGTCTTTTCAATCTTTCCTCAATCTTTCCCGCCATCCAAGGGATCAATCTCGTGAACCTACGCTGCACGGCCTCAATTACAAGGATGACCTTCCACAAAGTAGAAGACCAAAACTGTACACAATACTCCAGATGTGGTCTAACCAGGGCCCTATACAACTGGAGAAGAACCTCGTTTCTCCTATACTGAAATCCTCTCGTTATGAAGGCCAACATGCCATTAGCTTTCTTCACTGCCTGCTGTACCTGCACGCCAACTTTCAGTGACTGGTGTACAAGGACACCCAGGTATCGCTGCCCTTCCCCCTTACCTAACCTGACACCATTGAGATAATAATCTGCCTCCTTGTTTTTGCCGCCAAAGTGGATAACCTCACATTTATCTATATTATACTGCATCTGCCACGCATCTGCCCACTTACTCAACCTGTCCAGGTCACCCTGCAATCTCCTAACATCCTCTTCGCAGTTCCCACTGCCACCCAGCTTTGTGTCATCTGCAAACTTGCTAGTGTTGCTTCCAATTCCTTCGTCCAAGTCATTAATATATATGGTAAACAGTTGTGGCCCCAACACCGAGCCTTGCGGCACTCCACTCGCCACTGCCTGCCATTCTGAAAAGGATCCGTTTACTCCTACTCTTTGCTTCCTGTCCGCCAACCAATTCTCTAACCATGTCAACATCTTACCCCCAATATTATGTGCTCTAATTTTGCTCACCAATCTCCCGTGGTCGGGTAGACCACTGCATTCTCTTCAATTAAAAAAAATAAGACATGATCATGATCTCTGGAACTTTTAATAGGTGCTCATTTGGTTGTTTGTCGGGTACATTCCACTGGGTGGCGCCGTCAGCAATGGCAGCATTGCCAATGATCTGTATGGCTTTTCGTGTTTTTTGTTATTTTTAGGGTGATTTTAAAAGTATGTTTAATGTTCTCTGGTTTGTTTTATGTGGGGGGTGGGGGAGGGTTCAGGGGAAACTTTTTCTCAATCTCTTACCTTGCCGGAGATGCAAATATTTTCCGCATCGTATCTCCGGTCGCTCTGCAGCCTAACATCATGGAGCTGGTGGGCTTGCTCAAGACTGACGTTGAGCCGCACCGCGGGGCAGTGGATTTACCATTGGAGCCTGCGATCCCTTGCCTGGGATCAACACCTGTGGATTCCAGCATCGAGGAGCTCGCAGTCTCGGGTAGAGACTGATGTCAGGAAGCTCCAAAGTTGCAGGAGGTTCGACTAGGCCCCGACCTGCGGTCTGATCGCCCGGCGTGAAGAGCTGAGATCCCCCGATGCGGGAGCTTGATCGCCCCAACGCAGGGCCCGACCGCCGACTATGGGAGCCAAGATCGCCCGTCAATGGAAGGCTCAAGGCCCCCGACTGTAGGAGAACAAAGAAGGGAAGAGATTGAACTTTTTTTCGCCTTCCTCCACAGTGAGGAATGTGGAGGAGTCACTACGGTGGATGTTTATGTTAAAATGTATTTTTTTATGTTTTGTTGCTTTTTATTGGTATGACTGTATGGCATATCAAATTCCTTGTATGTTGCAAAACATACTTGGCTAATAAACTATAATTATGATCATGAAATGTTTCCTGTGGCAGAGTGGTCTCGACCCAGTCAGACAGAGTGTTAGAAAGTTGGGTAGGGCATTTACGACTTGTAAGATGCAACGGATAGAGAAATAAAGTCTTCAGACTTCTCTACCTTGGAAGGCCCTGGAGGTTCAGGCCTTGTTTATTCAAAAAAGAGATTTGAAGATTTATGTGCCTTAAGAAATTAAGAGACGTGGAGAGTAGGATAGAAAAAATGGTGCGGAGGTGGAACATTTATATTTTAATGATAGTGAGCAGTCGTGGTATTAGTAATGGTTTACTATTGTCACGTGTATCGAGATACTGTATCAAAAATTGTCCAGGTCATTCACGCCATCCATATCATGAGTATAATCACACCACATCCGTACAACGAGCAATGGAAAAAGAGAACGCGAACAGAATGCAGAATATAATGTCACAGCCACAAATAAATGTGCAGGTTGAAAATGAAAGCTGCACGGGGCATAACAAGGAAGATTGGAAGATCCAAACTATACCCTTAGCTTATAGGAGAACCATTCAGTAATCTGATATCAGCCGGGATGAAAATGTTCTTGAATTGATGGGCTGGGCTGTGTGATGGGCTGGGCTGTGTGATGGGCTGGGCTGTATGATGGACTGGTCTGTGTGATGGGCTGGGCTGTGTGATGGGCTGGCCTGCGTGATGGGCTGGGCTGTGTGATGGGCTGGGCTGTGTGAGGGGCTGGGCTGCATCCACAACTCTACAATGTCTTCAGGTCTTGGGCAGCACAGTTGTCAAACCCAACTGTGATGCTCACCGAGAGGATGCTTTTTATGGAGAATCTTAAGAATATCATTTCGTTGCTCCTGCTCCTATTCCCCCCCCATTCTGACCAGTCACACATATCTCATTTATCCTGCCCCACCATGCATTTCTCTGTCTAGGATAGAGCCTTTAATCACAAGATTACTGCCTTCCTCTGTTGGCTTCTGAACAACTGAATTGCACCTTTGTCGGCTGGTGATTTACTGGTAGACGGCACCACTTTGGTTCAACTCTGACCCCGGCATAAAATTATGTTCCCCCACTGCCCTTGGATGTCAATAAGAAGTCAAGTCTTATTTCAAGGGGGCAAGGGCACAAAAGCAGGGATGTGATACCGAGGCTTTATAAAGCGCTGGTCAGGCCACATTTGGAGCATCGTGAGCAATTGTGGGCACCATACCTGAGGAAGGATGTTATGGCGCTGGACAGGGTCCAGAGGAGGTTTACAAGGATGATCCCAGGAACATATGATGAGTATGCACTAGGCATGTACTCGTTGGAGTTTAGAGGAACGAGGGAGGACCACGTTGGAATGCACGAATGGGTGAAATGCTTGGATAGAGTGAATGAGGAGGGGATGTTTCCACGAGTGGGAGAGTCCAGGACTGGACGACATAGCCTAAGATTTAAAGGATGTTTCTTTACGAAGAAGATGAGAAGGAATTTATTTAGTCGGAGGCTGGTGAATCTGTGGAATTCGTTGCCACAGAAGGATGTGGCGGCCAAATCAATGGATATTTTTAAAACAGAGATAGATTCTTGATTAGTACGGCTGTCAGGGGTTATGTGGAGAAGGCTTGGAGAGAGAGATAGGTCAGCCATGATTGAATGGCGAAGTAGACTTGATGGGCCGAATGGCCTAATTCTGCTCCGATCACTGATGACGACCTTATGAAGTCGTCGCTTGACCCTGAATCAAGCATCCCTTGAATGTTGAGCCAAAGGATCGGAAGAACAAGTCTGCTTACCAAAAGAATACAAATGGAAGTGATGAACAGAGGCAGGCACAGAGGAAGAGAGCTAGTCTTTACGCAGGTAAAGTAAGAAAAGGGGGATAGATAAACTCGAGACTCCGATTCACAGCTCAGGGCCGTGAGCAGTAGTGAGCCCGGAACTGCCCAGAGTAATCCTGTTTATTGCAGTCACTCGTATCAATTACCGAGCGCGGACATTAGCTGTTCATTCAAATGGAAAGAGCTGGAGATGTTTGTGAGATGGGGTGTGCGGAACTGTAATGTAATTTGGTCTCCCAGTGGAGAAGGATGACGTATAAATCAGGCTGCACGGTGAATCGCTTCAGTGTGGCATCTGTACGTTTGCAATAACGAAATCTTGCTCCTATCCATCATAGAATGCAGGGAATAGAGGCGGCTGATGCGACCATGATTTGCTACCCGATTCTTGCAATTATCGGTATACCAGGTAAGTTATTGTGTTGCCACCTCCTTCGCTTTACTTCTGATTATCTGTATTCCTTAGGAATATCTCCTCTTTTGAGTTTCAAACTAGTTTCTTGTCACGTGAAGCGAGGTACAGTGAAAAGCCCTTCTGCCATGCTAACCAGACAGCGGAATCAAAATGCATGATTGCAACCGAGCCATCCACAGTGTACGAATACATGATCACGATAACAACGTGAATAACGTTTAGTGCAAGATAAATCCAGTAAAGTCCGATCAAGGATATGTGTAGTGAGGAACTGCAGATGCCGGTTTAAACCGAAGACAGACTCGAAAAGCTGATGTAAATCGGCGGGCAGGCAGCATCTGTGGAGAAAAGGAATAGGTGCCGTTTTCGGGTCGAGACCCTTCTTCAGACTGAGAGCCAGGGGGAAGTGGAACGAGAGATATAGACGGTATTTAGGACAAATGAATGGCAGGAATGACTATTCGTTTTCTCCAGAGATGCTGTCTGTCTGATCAAAGATAGTCCGAGGGCTTCCAATGAGGTAGAAAGTAGCTATGAAGCTGCAACCTGACTCTTAGACCCAATGCCCCGATCGATGAAGGCAATTGGTCTGTTGTTGAATATCCAACATCGTCCCCCTTCACTCAGCCAATGATGTCTGCCCTGCAATATTGACAGCAGCAGTTACAATGTTCCCGGTTCAGTTATTCCCAACGTTTCCATGGCCAAAGACACGATCTCGATGCTGGTGTTTCTCTCTGCTAATTACCTGCCTTGTCATCTTGTTACAGCAAACGTTCTCTCTCTGGTGGTCCTGTCCCGGAGAATGTGCGGCCTCTCCAAAGTGGTCATCCGTTACATGCTGACTATGGCAGTCGCAGATACAATGGTCTGTATATTTAATGTCATCGTGGGTAACGTCCTCAGCTATCGTTTTCCGCATTCATTCCTGGCATACACCTGTACGTGTCGTCTTACATCCTTTATACAAATATCCTGCGTGCAATTCTCCGTCTGGTCTACAGTGTCATTCACTGTCGACCGCTTCTTCGCCATTTGTTGCCAGAAATTAAAATCACAATACTGCACCGAGAGAACCGCCGCAGTGATTCTAACGGCTGTGTGTTTGTTCAGCTTTTTGATCCATATTCCAGTTTATTTTCGGTATGAGCCCCTCTATATTGCCGGTGATATACGATGGGGCTGCCATATTGTTACGGAATATGCTTCTTCGCCCGCATGGAAGACGTACAAATGGTTCTCCAATCTGTTGGTACCACTGCTGCCACTGCCGCTGGTACTACTGTTAAATTCACTGACCGTCAGGCACATTGTACAGGTCAGTCGAATTCGCAGCGCCCTGAAGCGCCGAGTGGACGGTAATATCTGTGATCCCGAGATCAGAAACCGGAGGACTTCAATGATTCTGTTATTTGCCATCTCGGGCAGCTTCACTGCGCTGTGGACTCCGGTTACGATACTCGACTTGTGTTTCGAAGTCACGCAGAGTTTTGCGGTCAACGCCCCGAGGTCTCTTTATCTCGCGATTAGAATAGCGCTTCTGCTCATGTATCTGAGTTCCTGCACAAACACTTGTATTTATGCTCTTGTCCAGAGGAGGTTCCGGGAGGAAGCAAAGAAGGTGATAGCATATCCATTTATTATTGTTGTCCGGTTTTTAAAAAGTAATTAGACCGTCGCGTTGAATCAAAGCTCGATGCCCCGTTTCTTGCTTTACCGGCCATTTAACTACCCGTCCCATTCCCAATCCGACTTATCTGACCTTGTCCTCCTCCGTTGTCAGAGAGAGGCCACACGCAGACTGGAGGAACAGCACCTCGTATTCTGCTGGCTTAGCTTAGAACCCAACGGTATGAAGATTGATGTGGAGGAAGGAACTACAGATGCGCGTTCAAACCGAAGACAGACACAAAATGCTGGAATATCTCAGCTGGGCAGGCAGCATCTCGGGAGAGAAGGAATGGGAAACGTCACCCATTCCTTCCCTCCACAGATGCCCCCTGGCCCGCTGCGATACTCCAGCATTTTGTATCTATCTTCGGTATGAAGACTGGATTCTCCAATGTTAACTAATATCCCTTACACCCTCTCTCCCTTTCATGTGCCCCTAACCCGGAACGGCACCCGTTCCTCCCACCATCCCCCCACCTCATGTTCCCTTCCATCGATATCCCTCCCTCTGGCTTTACATTTCACTCCCCTTCTTTCCACACCTAACACGATTTTGTATCCTTTTCACCTTTAGCCGTTTTCATTATTTTCAACCATCTGCCAATCGCCCCTCCCCTCACCCGAATCCACGTAATACTTGTGTTGGGAGGAACTGCAGGAGCTAGTTTCTAACGAAGATAGACATAACGTGCTGGAGTAACTCAGCGGGTCAGGCAGCATATCTGAAGAAACAAAATGTGACGTTTCGGCTCGGAACTTTTCTTCAGACTGAAAGAAACGTCACCTATTATTTTTCTTCAGAGATGCTGCCTGACCCGCTGAGTTACTCCAGCACATTGTACCTCTGAAGAAACGTTCCGACACGAAAGGTCACCTTATCCTTGTTCTCCAGAGATGCTGCTTGATTTACTGCAGCACTTTGCGTCTATCCACCTCCTACTTGCCAGGCTTTATTCCGGCCCCACGTCTCTTTTGCAGCTTTCTCCCCCTACCACAATCAGCATGAAAGAGGGGCTCGACCGGAATCGTCGTCTGTCAATTCCCTCCACAGATGCTGCCTGACCCGCTGAGTTCCATCAGCACGTTGTATACCGATCCTAAAACATGGCGCTGTTGGTTTAAAGCCGAAGGTTTGGATGACCGGCCAGTGTAACGTTCCAAGCAATGTAACCTAATGTTCAATTATACTTTAATTCATTTTTGCCTTGTTAATCAAACGGATTTTATAAAACCGTAAAAAGCTGGAAATACTCAGCAGGTCGGGCGGGCCTCTGCGAAGAGAAACAGAGTCAATATTCCAGATCGAAAGGCAACACCAGATCTTACCAGCAAGTGAGATAGTAGGAAAATGAAAAAATGTCACCGGAGACGCTGAATATCTAAAAGAAGAACAAATCTGATTGAATATCTTTGTCCTCCAAGATTGACTCGGTTTCTATTTTCACAGATGCTGCCTGGCCTATCGAGTATTTCCTGCGTTTTCCGTGTACATTTTCAAATTTCAGCATTTGCAGATTTTTGTTCAGATTATCACTTTTCAAATGGCAGTCGTCCAATCTCAGACCCCAACGTTAAAATATGTTACAATCAGATGACAATTCAGCGAGCTTTCAGTACGAATCGCAGAATCATTTAAATGTACAAAGAAAAGGCAACAAAATGGAGATACTCGGAACTGCAGGTGCCAGAACCTTGAGCAAAACATAAAATGCGGGAGGAACTCACCGGGTCAGGCCACTCTCGTGGAGGGAATGGATGGGCAAGGTTTCGGGTCGGGATCATTTTTCAGAATGGAGAGCAATCAGCCCATCCCGTCAATACTAGCGCAAAAACTGTGCTAATCCCACTTAACTGTTGATGGTCCCAGCCAGACCGGTTAGGGCTCTTCTACTGTTGAAATCTGAAGGGCACAGGATTGTTTCTGAAACGTGGCGACTCTTTGTGTTCTATATCAGAAGTGTACTGTTATTAAAATAAATGGTTGAACATATTTATGCATGGCTGTGGTTATGTAGAGCATGATTTTACTGAATTGATAGCAAAACAAATAACGTCACTGTACGTGACAATAAAGTATAATTGAACCGCTGAGTTTCGGATCACCATCATTTATTGAGTGAATATATGTGTTTATAATTATCCATCTACCAACGTCCTCTCGTTACAGGGGCACGGCTGCACGTTCACTTCTTTGCTTTTCCAAGAGATAACGGGTGGTGTTTAATAATGTTCCTATTTCACAGTCAACTTACAATGGAATTACAAATGATGGCAATGCTCGACAGGTCAGGCGACATCTATGAAACAAGAAATAGGAATGATGTTACGGACGAAAGTCCTTGGTGAGAACTGGCAGGAGATGGGAATCTCGCCGGAGGGAGGTGCAGAACTTCTTTAAGTCACGGGTATACCTGGAAAGAGCAGCGACAGTGAATTTAACATTGAAGGAAAAGACGTGAAGCAGTGCAGAATCTGACCACGCCGCTGCGAAATTCGAAACCCTGTTGGGTAAATGGTGAAATGTACTAATAAGAATAGTGCAGGTGGACAATTTACACCGAGCCGAGATGCAGAGAGCTTGAAACGGTAGCGTTGCATTATTGTCTATCCATTAGCATCAAGTACTGGAGATTTAATCTGAACAGTGGAAGCCATTATCGCGTGGAAAATCACGAGGGGGATGGATAGGGTGAATGCACATTGTATGTTACCCAGATTGGGAGAATCAAGAACCAGAGGACATAGGCTTACGGTGAGAGAGGAAATATTTAATAGGAACCTGAGGGGCAACTTTTACACTGAGCCGCTCTTGCGTATATGGAACGATCTCCCAAAGGAGGTAGTAGAGGCAGGTACGAACTGTAACAACTTTTTAAAGAGCGTAAGAAGGAACTGCAGATGCTGATTGACAGCAAAGATAGACACAGATGCTGGAGTAACTCAGCGGATCAGGCAGCATCTCTGGAGAAAGGGAATAAGTGGGGATTCGGGTCGAGACCTTTCTTCAGATTGGGAGACGGGGGAAAGGGAAAGGAGAAATATAGAAAGTAAATGGAACGAATGAATGAAGGAAATATAAAAAGCAACGATGCTCAAGGAAATGTGGAACCCACAATGGTCCATTGTTGGTGTGGGGTAGGTGATAACAAGTTGTACAGACAGTGAAACTCAACGGGACAGCAGTGAAACTAGTACGACAACTAGGGTGGAGGAGCAACGGAGAGAGATGGGATGCAAGGGGTTACCTGAAGATAGATAAATCAATATTCATACCGCTGGGTTGTAAGCTGCCCAAGCGAAATATGAGGTGCTGTTTCTCTACTTTGTATTTGGCCTCACTCTGACAATGGAGGAGGCCTGGAATAGAAAGGTCAATGTGGGAATGGGAAGGGGAGTATGTCGGGGCGGTCTGAGCGAAGGTGCTCAGCAAAACGATCTCCGAGTTTGCGCTTGGTCTCGCCGATATATGGGAATCCATACCTGAAACAACCGATACAGTAGATGATGTTGCAGTACGTGCAAGTGAACCTCAACCTACGTGCGTTTCACCTGAAAGGACTGACGGGGTCCCTGGACAGAGTCGAGGGAGGAGGTATAGGGACAGGTGTTGCATCTCCTGTGGTTACAGGGGAAGGTACCTGGGATGGGGGTGGTTTGTTTGGGAAGGGATGAGTTAACCAGAGTTGCGGAGGGAACATAGAAACATAGAAAATAGGTGCAGGAGTATGCCACTCGGCCCTTCGAGCCTGCACCGCCATTCAATATGATCATGGCTGATCAACCAAAATCAGTACCAGTTCCTGCTTTCTCCCCATATCCCTTGATTCCGTTAGTCTTGAGAGCTATATTTAATTCTCTCTTGAAAACATCCAGTGAATTGGCCTCCACTGCCTTCTGTGGCAGTTTGTGAATATCTTCTTGAAAACGTTTTTCTTCATCTCAGTCCTAAGTAGCCTACCCCTTGTCCTTAAACTGTGAACCGTGGTTCTACACTCCCCCCAACATCGGGAACATTTTACCTGCATCTACCCTGCCCAATCTCTTAAGAATTTAATATGTTTCTATCAGATCCCCTCTCATCCTTCTAAATTCCAGTGAATATAAGCCCTATCGACCTATTCTTTCAACATATGTCAGTCCCGCCATCCCGTGTATTAACCTGGTGCACCTACGTTGCACTCCCACAATAGCAAGAATGTCCTTCCTCCAATTGGGAGACCAAAACTGCACACAATACTCCAGCCGTGGTCTCACCAGGGCCCTGTACAACTGGAGTAGGACCTCCTTCCTCCCATATTCAAATCTTCTCGCTATGAAGGCCAACATGCCATTTGCTTTCTTCATTGCCTGCTGCTCCTCTATGCTTACTTTCAGTGACTGATGTACAAGGACATCCAGGTCTCCTTGTACCTCCTCTTTTCCTAAACTGACACCATTCAGATAACAATCTGCCTTCTTGTTCTTGCCACCAAAGTGGATGACTTCACATTTGTCCACATTATACTGCATCTGCGCACTCACCCAACCTATCCAAGGCACCCTGCAGCCTCATAGAGTTCTCCTCGCAGCTCACACTGCCGCCCAGCTTTATGTCATCCACAAACTTGGAGATGTTACATTTAACTTTTTCACCCAGAGTGTTGTAAATCTGTGGAATCCTGTGCCACGGTAGGCAGTGGATGCCAATTCACTGGATGTTTTCAAGAGAGAGTTCGATTTAGCTCTTCGGGCTAAAGGAGTCAATGGATATGGGGAAAAGCAGGGACGCGGTGCTGATTTTGGATGATCAGCCACGACCGTATTGAATGGCAGAGCTGGCTCGAACATCTGAATGGCCGACTCCAGCACCTATTTTCTATGTTGAACCATATTCGCGTGTCTCCGAACCCGCGCTGCTGCCGACGAGCTCCCCGCCGACGACCGGTGCCGAAAATGCAATGTTGCAATTGGCGGGTAGAATCTTCCAGGAATCTGACGGAATCGCGATAGGCGAGATACAGGCCTGCAAAAAGTCGGCGTTGGAAGTCGGCTATGGGGATGGATCCACTCGGTCTGGACGGGCCGGAGTTCCAGAGCCCTGGATGCTGGCGGCAGATTCGACCCGCGGACTGCAACATTGCGTTTTCGACACGAGTCGTCGGCGGGGAACTCTATGGGCGCTGCACCGTGTTCGGAGACAACCGAAGAGCCGGCTGTGCCCCGACCGGGCCGCGAATCGTTAACTGGTGACCGGCTGTGTGAATGTACCGCTGCCGGGAACCTGCCGATATCCCGGCTGACGGGAGGCGCACGGCGACCCCGCTATCCGACGAGGAATGCCGCGATGAGTCGATGTGTACCGGAATGGCGAGCATAAGCCGCCGCGGTCCCGAGACACAGGCCCGCAGATTCCGCCTCGGAAGTGGTCTCTGAGTACAGATCCACCCGGTGTGGCCGGGCTGGAGATCCAGAGCAGATTCGACCCGCGCGGGGCGTCGGCGGGGAGCTCGGCGGCTGCAGCGCGACTCGTCAACCGAATCTGCGGGTCTGTATCTCGGCTCCGCGACGGCGTAGGATGGACGTTCCGGTGGGCATCGACACGTCGCGGCCATCCGCGCCGGACAGCGGGGTCGCCAAGATCCCCGATTTACCGCGATTGCGGCAGATTTACCGGCAGCAGTACTCACGCGGTCGGTCACCAGTTGACCAGTCGCGACCGGATCGGGGCCCCGACGACTCTTCAGGGTCTCCGGACCCCGCGCTGTTCCCGCCGGAGCTCCCCGCCGACAAACCCCTCGCCCAAAACGCAACGTGGCAATCGGCGGGTGGAATCTGCCGCCTGCGGACGTGTCTCTGGAGCTCCGGAACCCGCATTCCCGGCGAGTCCGTTCCCATGGCCGACTCCACATGCGCACTTTATGGGTCCGTATCTCGGATCCGCGGCGCTCTGGGAAGGCCGTTCCGGTTGGCGTCGTGTTGGCCCGCGTCGGAAGGCGCGGTTCCGTGCTCCCCCAGTTCACCGCGATGTCGGCAGAGTCCACGAAAATGTGCAGTCACCGGACAGGTCGCCGGTTGACGGGTCGCGGCCACTCGAGGCGGTGCCGACTCTTCAGGTGTCTCCGATAACCGCGCTGCAGCCGCCGAGCTCCCCGCCGGCGCCCCGGGCAGATAACGCACGGTTACAATCGGCGGGTGGAATCTGCCGCCTGCGGTCGCGCTCGGCAACTCTGGCCCGACCACACCTGACGGATCCGACCCAAAGCAACTTCCGATGTCGGATTTGCGGGTCCGTATCTCGGCTCCGCGGCAGCCAAGGCTACCGGTCCAGTATCCTACGACGCGTCGCGGCGACCTACGTCGGACAGCGGGATCGCCGTGCGCTCCCTGCCGACCGCTATTCCAACGGATTCCCGGCAGCGAGACACGCACTGGGCCGGTCTCCAGTTGAGGAGTTGCGACCCGATCCGCAAACCGCCGACTCCTCGGATGTCTCTGAAAACCGCGCCGCACCCGCCCAACTCCGCGCCCACACTCTGTGCCCCAAACGCAATGTTGCAATCGGCGGGTCGAATCTGCCGCCTGCGCCCGAGTCTCTGGATCTCCGGCCCTTTGCAGACCGGGTGGTTTATCACCTTTGCCGACTTCCGAGGCCGAATGTGCGAGGCTGGATCTCCGCTCCGCGGCGGCGTAGCCTCGACGTTCCGGTACCCATCGACTGTCGCGACAGTCCACGTTGGAGAGCGGGGTCGCTGGGCTGCCCCGATTTACCGTGATTTCTTCAGATTTCCCGGCAGAGGTTTAGTCGTGTGAGGGTTCAACAGGGAACCTCAGCTAGAATGTAAAATGGAATTACCAGTTAAATTAGCAGCGCTGCGTTCCACAGCCCCTGAGAACAACATTCAACCACAGTTTTCCAGACAGTGGGAGACACTGTCTGCACCTGTCCGTGTCAGGGGACTCGCGTTGCCTGGGAACGTCGCCTTTCTCAGGCCATTCTATGGGAAAGTGTAGCGTTGGTGAACCAAACACAGCAGCAATAGTGGGGTCGACCTCCCGCGCCGCTGCCGCTAGTAGCGCAGAAACGTTGCAGACAAGGGGGGCTTATGGTGGGGTCGGGGAGGGGCAGTGGCGCGGTCCGCTCTGGTGAGAAATGCCATAAAGGATGGAGTTGGCGGCCTTTCGGGGAGAGAGACCCAGCCTTGGGCCGTGTGGCGGACGGTGCCGGGTGATGGAGAACAGAACCATCCTGCGGGGTTTATGGGAGTGTGGGGTGCGGATGGGGGAGTGGGGGTTTAGGGGGAGTGCGGGGGATGGGGTGGGGGTGGTGCAAAAGGAGTGAGTGGTGCGGGGGTGGGGGGGGGGGGTCAGGGTTGTGCGGGAGTGTGGGTTCTGGGGGTGTGCAGGGTGCGGTGGCGCACGGACGCGTTGCTGGTGGTGATAAGCCAGTGGGAACGTGCAGGGGTCGGTGCGGGGCCGTACGGGGTCGGTGAGGTGCGGGGTGAGGGCAGTGCGGCGTCTGTGGGACTGATGGGTCGGGGGAGTTGGGCCGCGCCGGGTATCTCGGACATTTACCCGGTGAGTCGCTGCCTTTCGGGAGTTGCTTCTGAAGGTGCCCTACATTTGCCAACAGGAACGGACAGAGGGCACCGGACCCCCGCACCCCCCTCACCCCATTCCTCCGTGAATGGCCAGGACGTGAATCCCTCGAATTCTCTGCCCCAGGTCACGGTGGAGGCGTCAGGTCACAGAGTCAAGGCGGAGATTAACGGTTCGTTAGACTGAAGCGATCGCGGAGTAGGAGCAGAGCAGATAGAGGCTGAGGCCAAGGTTGGATCAGAAATATTGTTACTGAACGGATGGCAGCTCGTTGTGATGTTAATAGAGTCCATGGATTAACAGCCTCCTGAGTTTTATTCCGGGAGAGATGTAGACTGGAGCGAGTGGGGCGACGGGAGGGGCCTGTGTGAGAGGAGTTGTCCAGGTGCTGCTGTTAATGGGCTAGCGGGGGGTAGTGGGGGCGCGGAGTGCGTGGTGGGCGGTGGGGGAGTGGGGAGTGGGGAGGGGGGGTTGGTAGTGGGGGCGGGGAGTGCGCGGTGGGCGGTGGGGGAGTGGGGAGGGGGTTGTGGGGGAGGGGTAGTCCCGGCGAGGGGAAGGACGAGGAGGAAGTGAGTGCTCGATGGTCCCGGTACTCAATGAGCCGCGGATGCGCCCTCACCACCCGGGCGCCCTGACAGCGCTGCCCGGCTGCGATGGCGATGGTTCGGCGCCGTGGACGGGACTGCCCGGGGAAGGACAGGCGGGTGAAGAGGGACCGGTCGTGCTTGGCCACGCGTCTGGGGAGCTGTGTGCGGGAGACACGGAGAGAGTGTCCCACACACCGGATCCCACTCTTTGCCTTCTGCCATTCGGCCAATCTTCTATCCATTCCAGTACCGTCCCAGTAACAGCGTCGGCTCCCATGTTGTTGAGAAGCTTTGCCCGCGAAGCAAAGGGCAGTGAATGAGACGGCAGTTGCTGGAATGTCCAACACAAACAGAAGACAGGAAAACACCAGCGGGTCAGGCTACATTTGTCACCAGTTCTGATGAGGGAATTATCCAAACCGTTGATTTACACATTACACCTCCCCAGGTGCTGCCCGACTCGCTGAGTTCTTCCAGCGCTCCGTGTTTAGCTGCTGTATCTTGCTGCATATCTGGTGCAGTACCAGCCGCGCCCACCAGGTGGCAGCATCCTCCGGCATCGCGCCCTCCTCAGCATCAGCCCTGTCAAGGCCGAGAGATTTTCCACCGCTCTCTCCACTTTGTCCCAACATCCCCGTTACATTCTTCACCGCCCTGTCTACTGTGGGCTAGCATTCATAGTCCGTTAGGCTACAGGTCCTGTATCCGAGGCCCCTCTGTTCCTCAACACCCCCAGGGCCCCTACCTTCATTTGACCTCACTTTGCACTCTTTAGTATTAAATCCCATTTTCCATTTATGTGCCCAAGTTACTCGCCAATAGTTACATTTCTCCACCCTGAGACTATCCTCAATAGAACTGTTTATCGCGTCATCTGCCACTTTACTAATATCACCTTCTCTTCATCGAAGTTGTTCGTGTACATAAGAAGCGCCGTGGGCCGCACGTAACGAACTACATGTGGGTGTGGATTAAGGACCATATAATACTAGTGAGACTTCCTTCCTCCAGACCCAAGGTGGCACAGTGGCGCAGCGGGAAGAGCCGCTGCCTCACAGAGCCAGCGATTCGGGTTCAATCCTGGCCTCGGGTACCAGCTGTGTGGAGTTTGCACGTTCTCTCAATGAATGAATGAATGAATGAAGGAATGAATGAATGAATGAATGAATATATGAATACTTTATTGTCGCATGTGACAAGTCACAGTGATATTCTTTGTTTTGCACACCCAAGGTCTGTAAAGAGTCGCCTCATAAAGGACGTAGACAACGTTATAAAGCATCCCACGCGTGGCCGCCTTTGCTTTCCCTCCCCACACGGCGGTCCCTTCTCGGCGGTCCCCCCCCCCCCCCGCCGGGTCTTCCTTTGTTCTGACCGCATGTGTTTCTCCGGGTGGTCGAACTTCCTACCGCAACCCAAAGATATGTAGGTTTGCAGGTTAATCTGCCCTCTAAAAGTTGCTCCTCGTTTGCAGGGAATGGACGAGGAAGTTGTAACATTGAACGAGTGCGAGCGGGTGATCGATGGTCGTTGCGGTCTCAGTGGGTGGAAGACCCTGTTTCCATGCTGTATCTCTCTATGCAAACAAATCCCAGGTCCTGTCGTAATGAAGGCCAATATTTCACACGCCCCGAGTGGCCACTGTACCCGCCTGTGGGCTTCATGTGACTTGTGCACAAGGACATCCAGGTCTCTCTGAATATCAACTCTGTACAATCTCTCACCGTTTAACAAGATGCGCGGTTTCTCTGTTTCTATAGACACACAGCAAGGCTTTTGGGTCCACCGTGTTCATGTTGACCGTTCAGCGCCCACCTACACAAGCGCAATTATCAGCAATTAAAGTGAACATTTGGGTACATTTAGAATGTGGGGGGAGTCTTTGCCTCCAACAAAGCGCGTTCCGGATCACAACACTCGATGTCGATCTGAGCACTTTTACACCACTTATTCCTTACTTTTAAACTGGTGCCTCTGGTATTAGACATCAAGGTTGTGGGGTGAGGTGTCTCACTAGCTATTAACACCCATGTTATTCTGTAGTTTATCAGCCCCCCCCCCCCCTCAGCTCCCCCCCAGTCCCCCAACTCCCGGGAAAACCAAACCCGGCCTCTGCCAATGGCCCTCACTACAGAGATGTTGGTCCCGGGCAACACGCTGGCGAATCTCCTCGGCAGACACAACGGCCTGTAGATTCTGGCATCTTGTGCGAAACGCGAAGCGCTGGAGATACTGGCGGCTCAGGCAGCATCTTGGGGAGGGAATGGACAGGCTACGACTCGGATCGGACCCTTCTCCATACTGATCAGTCTGCCTGTTCACCCCCTCCCCAGATGCCGACTGGCGCGTTGTTCTTCAAGCACTTTGAACATTCTCTGCAATTGTGCAGAAGAAATGCATGAAGTGGCTGCACATCTGTTCTGTCCCGTGCATCAGTGTGGACAACTGGACGCTGTTACACGTTTTGTTCCTGTCACCCCCTCAAATCAACGATTACACCGCCCACCCCGCCCCCTCCCCACTCACACGCACTCTCCTCCCACGCCGCCCCCTCACCACTCACACCCCCCGCCACCACTCACACCCCCCTCCCCACCACTCACACCCCCCACCACTCACACACCCCCTCCCCCCCACCTCACCCACTCACCACTCGAACCCCCTCCTCATCCGCACTCCCCGCCCCCCGCTCCCCGCCCCCGCCATGGTCCGTTCGGCTCGGTGGTAGAGAGACAGGCGGGATGTTGTGGTCCGGAGTGGTGGCGGTTCCTTGTCCGGGATGGGGGGGCGGGGGGGGGGGGTCGTGTCTGCGGGAGGATGGACGCTGCGTCCAGGAGGAGGGCGTCCCCGTGCTCCCATCCAGGAGGGGTTGAGTGTGGGGGGGGGGGGGGGGAGACGTTGGCTCCCTATCTGGGGTGCTCCGTGTACCTGATGCGGCCCCATGTCCGGGTATCGGAGTGTCCGTGTCGGGGGGTTCCCGGGTCCAGGCGAAGGTGGGTTGCGGGGTTTGTGTCTGGATCGGGGCCGCGGGGGTCCGAGGACGCCGTGTCCGGCCGTGATTAGCTTTTTAAAACAAGAATAAAGTCGCGTGGACAGGTACAGGGGTGGGATAGATTTAGAGAGTTGTGGGCCAAAGGCGGGCAGGTGGGACTAGTGTAGATGGGGCATGTTGGGCGGCGTGGGCAAGTTGGGCCGAGGGGCCTGTTTCCACGCTGTGTGACTCGATGCCTCTCTAACAAGACACATAACATAACCCTGATGAGATGAGACAGGGAAACGCGTTGTGGGGGTGGGGAGTGTACAGGGTGACGTGGTCAGCTGGTGACTTGGGCAGGGCAGGGGCGGGGGGAGTGAGTCCCGGTCAGTGCGAGTTGATGCAGTGTGAGGAGCAGTGAGGGGCGGACACACGCGGTGAATGCAGGGGTCCCGGGGAGTATTGGGGAGCAGGGAGATCTCGGGGCACTCCATGAAGCTGCAGCGCAGATCGACAAGACGGTCCTGTCCCTGACTCTGACACACACGGTGCTCATTCGCCCTCATCGGCCGCGGCGAGGGAACCAGGAGCCGGGAGACCGCTGGGAATGTGAGCGAATCATAGAGAGTGCTGGAGGAACTCCACGGGTCAGGCAGCGTCTGTGGAGGGAATGGACAGGCGAGGTTCCGGGTGGGTTCGGTCTGAGGAAGGGAGGGGTGGGTGAAGCTGAGAGAACCTGCCCCAGGGTCAGAGGTGGGCAACTGAACATGGGAGCAGAGAAGCGGCGGCGCCGTTAAACCAGTCCGCCGTTGCCGAGTTCGCAGAAGAGGTCACCGGCACTTAGTGTAGATTAATTTAGTTTATTGTTATCATCTGTACCGATGTACAGTGAAAAGATCTGTTGTGCCGCGCTGTCCAGTGAGCGGAAACACTGTCCATGATTACAATCAAGCCGTTCACAGTGTACAGATACAGGAGACATGTATCATGTTAAATGCAGGATAAAGTGCGATTAAAGATGGTCCGAGGGTCTCCGATGAGGAAGATGGGAGGTTATGGCGGCTAATTGGTGATAGGATGGTTCAGTTGCCTGATAACAGCTGGGATGAAACTGTGCCTGAATGTGGAGGGGCGCGTTTTCACACTTCTGTCCCTCTTGACCGATGGGAGAGGGGAGAAGTGGGATAGGACGCGTTGGTCCAGGACAAGTTGCTGGTGATGTTTACTGCTCAGTACTTGACGTTTACAAACTCCGGCGCCGTCAATGTACACCGGGGTGTGTGGACCGCATCGCTTCCTGAAGTCGATCACTGTCCCCCAGACACGTGACAATCTCGCGCTCCGTTCTCCAGCGCTCCGGGTTCAGTTTACTTTAGTTTAGAGGTACAGCGCGGTAACAGGCCCTTCGGCCCACCGAGTCCGCACCGACCAGCGATCCCCGCACACTAACACTATCCTACACACACTAGGGACAATTTACAATTTTACCAAGCCAAATAACCTGCAAACATGTACGTCTTTGGAGTGTGGGAGGAAACCGGCGATCCCGGAGAAAACCCACGCAGGTCACGGGGGAGCCAACACGCTCCGTACAGACAGCAGCCGTAGTCACGATCGAGCCCGGGTCACCGGCGCTGCGAGGCAGCAACTCCACCGCTGCTCCACCGTCCGCGCTCTCCCCGGTCACGGATGTCCCGGCACCTTCCCCACCCCCTCCCACGACGTGTCCCACTGGGCCCACCGTCCCAATGGCCGTGACCCCCACCCCCCAAAGCCTGTGACCCCCCCACCCTCCCAATGCCCGTGACCCCCACCCTCCCAATGCCCGTGACCCCCACCTCCCAATGCCCGTGACCCCCCACCCTCCCAATGCCCGTGACCCCCCACCCTTCCAATGCCCGTG